>NC_091454.1:42947039-43229539 GCF_027789765.1 Dendropsophus ebraccatus | reverse complement strand
TTCCGTCGCTGTGTACTGCGCATGCGCATAGACATGCGCAGTACACAGCTGAAGTACATGGGGTGGGTGGCGGCGCCATTTTCTTGAAGTCTCGGCACGGGAACCAGGGAGGAGAGAGAGACAGGAGAACTGTGTGTGCAGCGCTCTCTCTCCACCCCCCCGCCGGAGTGAGAGAAACTGAATAGACTTTTGCTTTGGGTCCCGGGACACTGCTATCACCCAGCAATGTCCCGGCACCAGTCACCGTAGCTCTCTCCTTTCCCCCAGCAGCAGTTCAGCAGCGTTCTGTGGGGGAATGGGCTTGAAGATGCTGCAGGGGGGAGGATGGAGGGAGTCAGGCTGATCGCTGGGGGAGCAGGGCACAGCAGCGTCTGCTGCATGCTGTCCCCCCTGCGGCTGCCAGACCCAGGAGCGGCAGCATCACAATGGTGATGGGGTGACATCGGGGGTCTAATCGGCACAGAATAATCCTATTCAGACCTGAGAGGGATCCGGGCAGCTGTCAGAGAATCGGGCCGGCGAGGAGTCGGGGTGCGCGCTCCGGGCTGTAACAGAATGCAGATTGGGAGATGGGGCAGCCCCGGCGTCCAGGGCCACCAGGTGGAAACAGCGTCGGCCGGTGGATGCCAGGGCTGCCCCATCTTCCGGTTTGCATTCCACTCCTGTTACAGGCCGGAGCGGGGGAGCCCCGCGCACCCTGACTCCTCACCGGCCCGGTTCTCTGACAGCTGCCCGGATCCCTCTCAGGTCTGAATAGGATTATTCTGCGCCGATTAGACCCCCGATGCTAAATCCACCCCCTCATCTCCTCACCTTCTCTGTCAAATCCCCTCATCCCCACCTCTGTCACCCCCATGATCCCCTCACCACCTCTGTCACCCCCATGATCCCCTCACCTCCTCTGTCACCCCCATCATCCCCTCACCTCCTCTGTCACCCCCATCATCCCCTCACCTCCTCTGTCACCCCCCATCATCCCCTCACCTCCTCTGTCACCCCCATCATCCCCTCACCTCCTCTGTCACCCCCATCATCCCCTCACCTCCTCTGTCACCCCCATCATCCCCTCACCTCCTCTGTCACCCCCATCATCCCCTCACCTCCTCTGTCACCCCCATCATCCCCTCACCTCCTCTGTCACCCCCATCATCCCCTCACCTCCTCTGTCACCCCCCATCATCCCCTCACCTCCTCTGTCACCCCCATCATCCCCTCACCTCCTCTGTCACCCCCCATCATCCCCTCACCTCCTCTGTCACCCCCATCATCCCCTCACCTCCTCTGTCACCCCCATCATCCCCTCACCTCCTCTGTCCACCCCCATCATCCCCTCACCTCCTCTGTCACCCCCATCATCCCCTCACCTCCTCTGTCACCCCCATCATCCCCTCACCTCCTCTGTCACCCCCATCATCCCCTCACCTCCTCTGTCACCCCCATCATCCCCTCACCTCCTCTGTCACCCCATCATCCCCTCACCTCCTCTGTCACCCCCATCATCCCCTCACCTCCTCTGTCACCCCCATCATCCCCTCACCTCCTCTGTCACCCCCATCATCCCCTCACCTCCTCTGTCACCCCCATCATCCCCCTCACCTCCTCTGTCACCCCCATCATCCCCTCACCTCCTCTGTCACCCCCCATCATCCCCTCACCTCCTACTTTTCTTCGGGCCCCCCCCCCCCCCCAGTTGCTCCCCCCGTCACCCCAGCCTCTCTGCCCCCCGTCACCCCAGCCTCTCTGCCCCCCGTCACCCCAGCCTCTCTGCCCCCCGTCACCCCAGCCTCTCTGCCCCCCGTCACCCCAGCCTCTCTGCCCCCCGTCACCCCAGCCTCTCTGCCCCCCGTCACCCCAGCCTCTCTGCCCCCCGTCACCCCAGCCTCTCTGCCCCCGTCACCCCAGCCTCCCTGCCCCCCGTCACCCCAGCCTCTCTGCCCCGTCACATCAGCCTCTTTCCCCCCCCCCCCCCCCCGTCACCCCAGCCTCCCTCTGCCCCGTCACCCCAGCCTCTACCCCTACCCTACCTGTGCAATGTGTGACACAGCGGACACCAGCGAACACTAGCCTGTACATACATGTATATATATATATATATATATATATATATATATATGTGTGTGTGTATATATATATATGTATGTATGTATGTATGTATGTATGTATGTATGTATGTACAGGCTAGTGTTCGCTGGTGTCCACTGTGTCACACATTGCACAGGTAGGCGGGATAGATAGATAGATAGATATACACACAGGAGAGTACAGGCTATTGCTCTCTGGTGTCCGCAGTGTCACATGCTTCTTCTAGCTGTACTGCTGTGCAGACAACAACAAAATGGCGCTGCCCAACAGTACACATAATATCACCTTTCCTCTCTTTGTTCTTTTGTGAAAAGAGGGGGGAGGTGATGATGTCACAGTAGCTGAGCAGGGACAGCCTCTTTTTTTTCAGCATCCCTATTTCATGGCTCCCCCTGGTGGCCATCACTGGGAAATATGAAAAATTAGATCGTTAATATTTCATATTTCCTTACATGTAAAAAAAGAAATGAAAAACACATAAATTAATAAAAAAAAAATAATTTAGTTTTAACACTTTCAATTTTTTTTTTACTTGGCGACACGTTCCCTTTAAGTGTACCTGTAATGGTTATCTTTAGATAACCACAGAGAGAAAGTTTACACTGAGATTGCTAAAGCAACTGTACAACGCCCCTCAAGTTTCATGCATATGCCCTATCAGACATAGAACTATGCATGAAAACCATTAAAGCATCGTATGGATGCCCGTCCAACTGTATTTCTCAGCACAAAATTCCAATCTACTCATGCCCAATGTAAAGATCAGGTGGGAAATGTATATAACCTCTACAATTAATTTTTTTTTTTACTAAAATAACTAAATTTATAGCAGTAAATTATGTTTTTGCATTTTCATTCTGGTTGCATTCCTTAAAAAGTGGTGGTGCCATGAAGCACAGGTAAAATCAGATGTGTACCACATACATATATGTAAAGGAGAAGAAAAGTGTTGTTTTCAGTATCTTACATCAATGTACCAAGTTTTTCCCTATGGATCCTAACCACCCAAGCCTTTTGAAAATTATAAGGTTAGGGCTGGGTGATATGGCCAAAAATAAAATCTCGATTTTTAATTTTTTTGGGACGATTTAAATTAAGAATTAAAGCTTGATTTTTGCTTGATTTTTTTCTTTTTGCTAAGTAAACAGAACATTTTTCTTTTTGCAGCATCAGATACTATTTTAATGACGTTTGAGACAACTTTATTGCTTCCCAGTGTGACAGTGCTCCCCCTGTGCCCCCATGTAGTAGGCAAGCCCCTTCTGTGCCCCATCTAAGTAGCTTTCCCAAATATGTGCAACTCTGTGCCTCCATATAGTATAGGAGATCTTCTCCGTGCCTCCATCTAGGTAGAGTGTAGTAGTGGAGGTATAGTGGATAAGGGGTGTAGTAGTAGTAGTAGTAGTACAGGTATAGATGAGGGGGGGGGTGACTAAGGAAGATTGCACATAGCCCTCCTCTTCCTCTCACCCCGGAACACAAGTTCCTTTCCCGGCCACACATGCAGGTCAGGCCTGGTCTCTGGAAGAGGCTACAGAGACTGCAGGATAAGGTGATGTCGTCGCTGCGGGTCCTGGAGCTGTACAGCGGGATCGGGGAGTGAAGTGCACTCCCCGATCCCACTGTACAGCTCCAGGACCCGCAGCAACGCTATCACCCCATTCTACAGTCCCTGCGGCCTCCTCCAGAGACCGGGGACCTGCATGTGTGGCTGGGAGGGGAGCTGGACGCAAGGGACCAGGCAGGTCAGCCGCAGCTCTGAGCGGGTAAAGGACACCATTGTCACATCTCTCCGGACTGGCCGCACGCCCTACACCTCCTCTCACCACTCTGATCGCCCACCCTGCACCTCACTGCTGGCAATGATTTTTTGTGAAAATCGAATTTACGATTTTCACAAAAAATCTTAATAGATTCTAACATTCTGTTTGAATTAATCAAATTAATTTGATTAATCGCCCAGCCCTAAGTAAGGTGTGTGCAGAAAACCTGTAGCTTATAAAAAGTGTATACACAGTCAAGTTCCACCATAAATCACCCTGTTCAAGCACTACTTCCCATCCTTGAGAAGACAAAAAAGGGAAAATTTCAAAGTTTCCAATACAAAGAGTGTATAAAATTCTTCTTTATTGCATCTACAATAGAGGCATCTAACATACAATAGTCAATGCATTTTGACTACTCCCGGTCATACTACCATTGTGGTCCGTTTAACCCCTTCCCTTCCGGGCCAATTTTCATTTTTCCTCCTAGTGTTTGAAAGGCCACAGCGCTTGCATTTTTTCACCTACAGACCCACATGAACCCTTATTTTTTTTGCACCACTAATTTTACTTTGCAATGGCAGATTTAATTTTTGCGTAACATATGCTGCGGAACCAGAATAAATTTATATGGGCGGCGAAATTAAAAATAAAAGGCAGTATTTTTTAATTTATGATGGGGTGGGGGTGGGGGGTGGGGGGGGGGACTGACAAACTATGGTAAAACTGACAAGTTATCTATGACAGGCTCCCGACCCCCCGCTAGAGCCCCCTATACTTACCTGATCGCGCCGGGTCCCGCTTCTTGATCCGATCCGGTGGCAGAGATTTCAGCACCCGAAGCCCGGCGCACGTGCTCCTGAGAGGAGTCCTACGCTCATAGAGAATGAATAGAGCTTCGGACTCAATCATTCTCTATGGGCATCGGACACATCGAAGGAGTGCGCGCGCCGGGCTTCGGGCGCTGAAATCTCTGTCACCGGACCGGATCAAGAAGCGGGACCCGGCACTATCAGGTAAGTATAGGGGGTCGGGAGCCTTTCAGCCCGGAACGGGGGGTGACAGGTCCTCTTTAACCCTTTGAGGACCAGGCCCAAAAAGACCCAGTGGACTGCGCAAATTTTGATCTTTGCGCTTTTGTTTTTCCCTCCTCCCCTTCTAAGAGCTCTATCAGTTTTCTATCTAAAGGGCCATGTAAGGGCTTGTTTGTTACAGGAATAGTTGTACTTTGTAATGGCGTCTTTCATTTTACCATAACATGTATGACAGAATCCCAAATATATTATTTATGAAGATCTAAATAGGTGAAATCGTAAAAAAAGAATGCAATATGGTAACATTTAGGGGGTTTCTGTGTCTACGTAATACACTATATGGTAAGAATGACATGATACCACTATTCTATAGGTCAGTCCGAACACAACCATATGCAGGTTTACACAGATTCTCTAATGTTATATTTTTTTAATGAAATCCTTTTTTCGGCAATTATTAATAAAATGGGCCTATTATGATGCTTATAAAAGTTTTATTTTTTCACATATGGGGCTGTATGGGGTGTCATTTTTTCCGCCATGATCTCTAGTTTTTATTAATACCATATTTGTGAAGATCGGAAGTTTTGATCACTTATTAATTTTTTAATATATATATATATATATATATATATATATATATATATATATATATATATATATATATATATATATATATATATATTTTAACATAAAATCGCTAATCAAGCGCACTTTTTCCCCTCTTTTCGTCCACGCCGTTTACAGTTCGCAATGAAGCTTGTTATAATTGAATAGATCAGACAATTACGCACACTACGGTATATATGTTTATTTATTTTTATATGTTTTATTTATATAATAGGAAAGGGGGGTGATTTAAACTTATTGGTGGAGGGGCTTTGGGGTAGTGTGTTAGTGATTTTAATTTTTTTTTATACATACATTTTGAGTCCCTTTGGGGGACTTTTACATCCATTAGTTTCATTTTCTAATTTCTGTGCAGGCTCAGTGAACAGATCACCGAGAGGTGAGAGACCTCCGGCGGTCCCTTTTAACGATCGGGAGCCCCGGGAGTCCCCTGTCACATACACTTAAACACCGCGCCACGATCGGAGCACACCTGCTAGGAAGAGTGCTCCGCTCCGGAGCACGCTTCATAGCTTAGGACGTACCGGTACGTCCAGGGTCGTCTGGGCACAGACTTCCAGGACGTACCGGTACGTCCTAGGTCGTCTAGGGGTTTAAGAGTCACTGTCGTGTTTTGTTTTTTTTTGTTTTGTTTTTTGCAGAAATCATTAGTCCAGGCGATTTTAAGAAACTTTGTAATTGGGTTTATTATTAGGCAAATATGCAATTATCCGCATTTTAAAAGACTTTCCCCAGGTCCCCCCCCCTCCCTCCTCTTTTCCATTCACTGCAATATATCAGGAAATAGTGACTTGTTGCATCAGACAACGCTGTCTGTTTTATAGAGAGGAGAAGGGAAAGGAGGAAGGAGGGACATGAGTTGGCAGCGTGGAGAACAAAGGATTACAGGCATGGGTGAAGCTGTATTCAGAGGTCTGAGAGGACAGTGCTGACTGTCAGAGGAGATAGGCGGGTCATGTAGTTGTAAATTACCTCTTTGTAGTCCTGCTTTGGTGTCTCAAATCCCTCTCTCCATAGGAGAACTATGAAGACAGGGGGGAGAGCTTCAAACTTCTTTTTTATGATTTTTCGGCTAATAAACCCAACTACAAAGTTTCTCAAAATCGCCTATACTATTGATTAACAGTGACACTTTAATTCCTTCACGTCAGCCATCTGTATATATACGTTCCTATTGCACATGCCCCGTGCAGTAGGAATGTACATATACGTTCCGGCTTTGACGGGGCTTTGTGATGAGAACGGGATCGCTGCAGGGACAGCGATCCCGCTCTCATCTGTGTACAGCACCGGAGATAATGAGGATCAGCTGCGATTCCGCAGCTGACCCCCATTAACCCCTTAGTGACCGCCGAAACGGCGGTCACTAATGGGCCGGTGCCGCCGCTGTATTTCATCTCCCCCCACCGTGAATGCATGGTGGGGGGAGATGAAATAAGTAAAAATTAGACCCCAGATCAGCCCCCTAGTGCCCCAGTCACTAACCCCCCCTCCCGCGGCGGCCATCGGATCCAAGATGGCCGCCGCGATCACTGTGAACAGACTAATGTCTGTTCACAGTGATCAAATAAGAAAAATGAATGAAAGCCCCATGCTCTCCGCCACCGGAGGTAGCGGAGAGCATGGGGCAGTCATCGGGACCCCCCTGTTGGGTCCCGGTACAAGCGATCAGCGGTATATACTATATACCGCTGATCCCTTGTGCCATGTGCTGCCGGCACTTTTTATCCCCTGTCACCATGAATGATTGGTGACAGGGGATAAAAAGTGATGTCCCCCCACCCCCCAAGTCGCCCCCCACCCCCCCTGTCACCCCCGTCCCCCAGTCACCCCCCCTTCCCCATATACTCACCGGATCCACGGAGCTCCTTCCTCTTCCGTGTCCTGGCTGGTTATGAAGTGCGCATGCGCTCCACAACCAGCCAAGCTCTGAAAACTTAAAGTGACAGAGACCAATTTGGTCTCTGTCACTGAACTATGATTACTGTGATAGAAAATATCACAGTAATCATAGTAATACAGTGAAAATGAATGTATAAAGTACAAAAAGTGACAAACATACAAAAAATAAAACACACACTTTTTATTATAGTAATAATTGCAGTTTACTCCCAAATTACCCCTAACCCCCCCCCCAGATTACCCGTAACCACCACAGGTCGCCCGTAACCACTGCACGTTGCCCGTAACCACCCCAGGTTGTCCGCAATCACGTCAGATTGCACGTAACCCCCCAGATTGCCCGTAACCACCACATGTTGCCCGTAACCACCACACGTTGCCAGTGACCCCCTCCAGATTGTCCGTAATCACCCCAGATTGCCTGTAACCACCCCAAATTACATGTAACCACCCCAGATTAGCTATAAGCACTTCACTCTATCCGTAACAATTCTAGATTGTCTGTAACCCCTCCAGGTTGCCCCTAACCACCGCAGGTTGGGCATATCCACCCCATATTGCCCGTAATCATGCCAGATTACATGTAACCCCCCAGATTGCACGCAACCACCGCAGGTTGCCTCTGACTACCGCACCTTGCCTGTGACCCACCTCAGATTACCTATTACCACCCCAGACTGCCCGTAACCACCCCAGACTGCCCGTAACCACCCCAGACTGCCCGTAACCACCCCAGACTGCCCGTAACCACCCCAGACTGCCCGTAACCACCCCAGACTGCCCGTAACCACCCCAGACTGCCCGTAACCACCCCAGACTGCCCGTAACAACCCCACATTACCTGTAATCTAATTTTTTTTATTGTATTTTAGTAACTGCGCTATTCTAATAACTGTTACTAGCTGCGGTTTTGCTCCAGCAAATTGGCGCTCCTTCCCTTCTGAGCCCTGCTGTGTGCCCATACAGTGGTTTATGCCCACATATGGGGTACCGTTTTACTCAGGAGAACCTGCGTTACAGATATTGGGGTACATTTTTTTCTCCTGTTCCTTGTGAAATTTAGAAATTTCAAACTAACCCAACATATTATTGGAAAAATTCAAGTTTTTCATTTTTACTGGCCAATTTTTAATACTTTCCTCTAATACCTGTGGGGCCAAAATGCTCATCCTACCCCAAGATGAATTCTTTGAGGGGTGTACTTTCCGAAATGGGGTGACTTTTGGGGGGATTCTATTCTGTAGACACTACAGGGGCTCTGCGAACGCACCTGGTGCTCAGAAACTTCTTCAGAAAAATCTGCAGAGAAAATGCTAATTGGCGCTCCTTCCCTTCTGAGCCCTGATGTGTGCCCATACAGTGGTTTATACCGACATATGAGGTACCTTTTTACTCAGGAGAACCTGCGTTACAAATTTTGGGGTACTTTTTTTCTCTTGTCCCTCGTGAAACTGAGAAATTTCAAACTAAAGAACATATTATTGGAAAAATTCGAGTTTTTCATTTTTACTGTCTACTTTTGAATACTTTCCTCTAATACCTATGGGGTCAAAATGCTCACCACACCCCAAAATGAATTCTTTGAGGGGTGCACTTTCCAAAATGGGGTGAATTATGGCGAGATTTTACTCCGCTGGCACTACAGGGGCTCTGCAAACACACCTGACGCTCAGAAACTTCTTCAGCAAAATCTGCATTGAAAAAGCTAATTGGCGCTCCTTCCCTTCTGAGCCCCGCTGTGTGCCCATGCAGTGGTTTATGCTCACATATGAGGTACCGTTGTACTCATGAGAACCTGCGTTACAAATTTTGGGGTACTATTTTTCTCTTGTTCCTCGTGAAATTGAAAAATTTCAAACTAAAGGAACATATTATTGGAAAAAATTTGAGTTTTTCATTTTTACTGTCTAATTTTGAATACTTTCCTCTAACACCTGTGGGGTCAAATTGCTCATCCTACCCCAAGATGAATTCTTTGAGGGGTGTACTTTTCAAAATGGGGTGACTTATGGTTTTTTTTTCTCTCTGCTGACACTACAGGGGCACTGCAAATGCACCTGGCGCTCGGAAACTTCTTCAGCAAAATCTGCAATGGAAAAGCTAGATGGCGCTCTCTTCCTTCTGAGCCCCGCTGTGTGCCCATACAGTGATTTACGCCCACATATGGGGTACCGTAGTACTCAAGAGAACATGTGTTACAAATTTTGGGGTGCTTTTTCTCTCATGTTCCTTTTGAAAATGAGAAACTTTAAATGTATATATTATTGGAAAATTTTAATTTTTCATTTTTTTACGGCCTAATGGTAAATACCTTCCTCCAGCCCCTGTAGGGTTAAAATGCTCATTATACCCCTAGATTAATTCTTTAAGGTGTCTAGTTTCCAAAATGGGGTCACTTATGGGGGTTTCCAGTATACAAACCTCCTAAATCAACTTAAAATAAGAACTGGTCCCTAAAAAAATCAGTTTTGGAAACTTTCACGAAAATGTGGTAATTTGCTGATACATTTCTAACCCCCGTAACACCCTAAAAAAGCAAAATATGTTTATGAAATGAAGCCAGAATAAAGAGGACATATTGGTAATGTGACTTAGTAACTAATTTATGTAATACAACTTTCTTTTTTTAGAAGCAGAGAATTTCAAAGTTCATAAAATGCAAATTTTTTCAATTTTTCATGATATTTTGATGTTTTTCACAAAAAACACACAAAGTACTGACCAAATTTTGCCACTAATATAAAGTGCCATATGTGACGAAAAAACAATCTCAGAATCGCTAGCATACGTTAAAGCATCACTGAGCTATAAGCGCATAAAGTGAGACAGGTCAGATTTTGAAAAATGAGCCTGGTCTTTTAGGTGCAAATTGGCTTGGTCTTGAAGGGGTTAAAGGGGTAGTGCGGCGCTAAACATTTATTCACTAAATAACACACATTACAAAGTTATACAACTTTGTAATGTGTGTTATTAACGTGACTGGCCCCCTTCCCAGTGTTCCAAGCACCCCGGAATGACATCTTCGGGAGGCCGGCAGGACCGCTCCAGCTGTCCCTCATGCCGGCCCCCCTCTTGTAAAACTTTGTAATGTGTGTTATTTAGTGAATAAATGTTTAGCGCTGCACTCTATTGCCATGCTTATAACGCTTTGCTCACTTGGCCCTATAGACCAAAGGATAAGTCATTTTTTGCGCCATGATGTGTACTTTATCAGTACCTTGATAGCGTATATGCGACTTTTTGATTGCTTTTTATTTGATGCGACCAAAAATACGCAATTTTGCACTTTGAAATTTTTTTACGCTTACACCGTTTACCATGCGAGATCAGGAATGTTATAATTTAATAATTCAGGCGATTATGCACGCGGCGATGCCAAATATGTTTATTTTTATTTACAAAATGGGAAAGGGGGGGTGATTTAACCCCCTTAACCCCTTCAAGACCAAGCCTATTTGCACCTAAAAGACCAGGCTCATTTTTCAAAATCTGACCTGTCTCACTTTATGCTCTTATAGCTCAGTGATGCTTTAACGTATGCTAGCGATTCTGAGATTGTTTTTTCGTCACATATGGCACTTTATATTAGTGGCAAAATTTGGTCAGTACTTTGTGTGTTTTTTGTGAAAAACATCAAAATATCATGAAAAATTGAAAAAATTTGCATTTTATGAACTTTGAAATTCTCTGCTTCTAAAAAAGAAAGTCGTATCACATAAATTAGTTACTAAGTCACATTTCCGATATGTCCTCTTTATTCTGGCTTCATTTCATAAACATTTTACTTTTTTAGGGTGTTACGGGGCTTAGAAATTTATCAGCCAATTACCACATTTTCGTAAAAGTTTCCAAAACTGATTTTTTTAGGGACCACTTCTTTTCTTAAGTTGATTTAGGAGGCTTGTATACTGGAAACCCCCATAAGTGACCCCATTTTGGAAACTAGACACCTTAAAAAATTAATCGAGGGGTATAATGAGCATTTTAACCCTACAGGGGCTGGAGGAAAGTATTCACCATTAGGCCGTAAAAAAATGAAAAATTTAAATTTTCCAATAATATATACGTTTAGATTAAAGTTTCTCATTTTCAAAAGGAACATGAGAGAAAACGCACCCCAAAATTTGTAACGCAGGTTCTCTTGAGTACTACGGTACCCCATATGTGGGCGTAAACCACTGTATGGGCACACAGCGGGGCTCAGAAGGAAGAGAGCGCCATCTAGCTTTTCCATTGCAGATTTTGCTGAAGAAGTTTCCGAGCGCCAGGCGCATTTGCAGTGCCCCTGTAGTGTCAGCAGAGAGAAAACCCCCCATAAGTCACCCCATTTTGGAAAGTACACCCCTCAAACAATTCATCTTGGGGTAGGATGAGCATTTTGACCCCACAGGTGTTAGAGGAAAGTATTCAAAATTAGACAGTAAAAATGAAAAACTTGAATTTTTCCAATAATATGTTCCTTTAGTTTGAATTTTCTCCATTTCACGAGGAACAGGAGAGAAAATTCACCCCAAAATCTTTAACGCAGGTTCTCCTGAGTAAAAAGGTACCTCATATGTCGGTATAAACCACTGTATGGGCACACAGCCGGGCTCAGAAGGGAAGGAGCGCCAATTAGCTTTTTCAATGCAGATTTTGCTGCAGAAGTTTCTGAGTGCCAGGTGCGTTTGCAGAGCCCCTGTAGTGCCAGCGGAGTAAAATCTCGCCATAAGTCACCCCATTTTGGAAAGTGCACCCTTCAAAGAATTCATCTTGGGGTGTGGTGAGCATTTTGACCCCACCGGTATAAGAGGAAAGTATTCAAAAGTAGACAGTAAAAATGAAAAACTCGAATTTTTCCAATAATTTGTTCCTTTAGTTTGAAATTTCTCAATTTCACAAGGAACAGGAGAGAAAATTCACCCCAAAATCTGTAACGCAGGTTCTCCGGAGTAGAACGGTACCGCATATGTGGGTATAAACCCCTGTATGGGCACACAGCCGGGCTCAGAAGGGAAGGAGCGCCAATTAGCATTTTCCGTGCAGATTTTTATGAAGAAGTTTCTGAGCGCCAGGTGCATTTGCAGCGCCCCTGTAATGTCTACAGAATAGACCCCCCCAAAAAGTCACCCCATTTTGGAAAGTACACCCCTCAAAGAATTCATCTTGGGGTAGGATGAGCATTTTGGCCCCACAGGTATTAGAGGAAAGTATTCAAAATTGGCCAGTAAAAATGAAAAACTTGAATTTTTCCAATATGTTGGTTTAGTTTGAAATTTTTAAATTTCACAAGGAACAGGATAAAAAAATGTACCCCAAAATCTGTAACGCAGGTTCTCCTGAGTACAACGGTACCCCATATGTGGGCATAAACCACTGTATGGGCACACAGCAGGGCTCAGAAGGGAAGGAGCGCCAATTTGCTGGAGCAAAACCGCAGCTAGTAATGGTTATTAGAATAGCGCAGTTACTAAAATACAATTAAAAAAAAAATTAGATTACAGGTAATGTGGGGTGGTTACGGGCAGTCTGGGGTGGTCAGAGGCGACGTGGGGTGGTCAGAGGCGACGTGGGGTGGTCAGAGGCGACGTGGGGTGGTCAGAGGCGACGTGGGGTGGTCAGAGGCGACGTGCGGTGGTCAGAGGCGACGTGCGGTGGTCAGAGGCGACGTGCGGTGGTCAGAGGCGACGTGCGGTGGTCAGAGGCGACGTGCGGTGGTCAGAGGCGACGTGCGGTGGTCAGAGGCGACGTGCGGTGGTCAGAGGCGACGTGCGGTGGTCAGAGGCGACGTGCGGTGGTCAGAGGCGACGTGCGGTGGTCAGAGGCGACGTGCGGTGGTCAGAGGCGACGTGCGGTGGTCAGAGGCGACGTGCGGTGGTCAGAGGCGACGTGCGGTGGTCAGAGGCGACGTGCGGTGGTCAGAGGCGACGTGCGGTGGTCAGAGGCGACGTGCGGTGGTCAGAGGCGACCTGCGGTGGTCAGAGGCGACCTGCGGTGGTCAGAGGCGACCTGCGGTGGTCAGAGGCAACCTGCGGTGGTCAGAGGCAACCTGCGGTGGTTGCGTGCAATCTGGGGGGTTACATGTAATCTGGCATGATTACAGGCAATCTGGGGTGATTATGCCCAACCTGCGGTGGTTATGCCCAACCTGCGGTGGTTAGGGGCAACCTGGAGGGGTTACAGACAATCTAGAATTGTTACGGATAGAGTGAAGTGCTTATAGGTAATCTGGGGTGGTTACATGTAATTTGGGGTGGTTACAGGCAATCTGGGGTGATTACGGACAATCTGGAGGGGGTCACTGGCAACGTGTGGTGGTTACGGGCAACGTGCGGTGGTTATGGGCAACGTGCGGTGGTTACGGGTAATCTGGGGGGTTACGTGCAATCTGACGTGATTACGGACAACCTGGGGTGGTTACGGGCAACGTGCGGTGGTTACGGGCAACCTGCGGTGGTTACGGGTAATCTGGGGGGGGGGGGGGGGGGTTAGGGGTAATTTGGGAGTAAACTGTAATTATTACTATAATAAAAAGCGTGTGTTTTATTTTTTTGTATGTTTGTCACTTTTTGTACTTTACACATTCATTTTCACTGTATTACTATGATTACTGTGATATTTTCTATCACAGTAATCATAGTTCAGTGACAGAGACCAAATTGGTCTCTGTCACTTTAAATTTTCAGAGCTTGGCTGGTTGTGGAGCGCATGCGCACTTCATAACCAGCCAGGACACCGAAGAGGAAGGAGCTCCGTGGGTTCCGGTGAGTATATGGGGAAGGGGGGGTGACTGGGGACGGGGGTGACGGGGGGGTGGGGGGCGACATCACTTTTATCCCCTGTCACCAATCATTCATGGTGACAGGGGATAAAAAGTGCCTGGAGCACATGGCACAAGCGATCAGCGGTATATAGTATATACCGCTGATCGCTTGTACCGGGACCCCACAGGGGGGTCCCGATGACTGCCCCATGCTCTCCGCTACCTCCGGTGGCGGAGAGCATGGGGCTTTCATTCATTTTTCTTATTTGATCACTGTGAACAGACATTAGTCTGTTCACAGTGATCGCGGCGGCCATCTTGGATCCGATGGCCGCCGCGGGAGGGGGGGGGTTAGTGACTGGGGCACTAGGGGGCTGATCTGGGGTCTGATTTTTACTTATTTCATCTCCCCCCACCGTGGATTCACGGTGGGAGGAGATGAAATACAGCGGCGGCACCGGCCCATTAGTGACCGCCGTTTCGGCGGTCACTAAGGGGTTAATGGGGGTCAGCTGCGGGATCGCAGCTGATCCTCATTATCTCCGGTGCTGTACACAGTTGAGAGCGGGATCGCTGTCCCTGCAGCGATCCCGTTCTCATCACAAAGCCCCTGTCAGTCAGGAACGTATATGTACATTCCTACTGCACGGGGCATGTGCAATAGGAACGTATATATACAGATGGCTGACGTGAAGGGGTTAAACGATCTTTCATTTTTTTTAGACAATAGGAAGCTTAAAACATTAGCAGCAAATTTCCTAATTTTCAGTAAAATTTCTAAATCAGATATTTTTAGGGACCTGTTCAGGTTTAGGCTGGGTTCACACTACGTATATTTCAGGCAGTATTTGGTCCTCAAGTCAGGTCCTCATAGCAACCAAAACCAGGAGTGGATTGAAAACACAGAAAGGCTCTGTTCACATAATGTTGTATTTGAGTGGATGGCCGCCATATAACGGTAAATAACTTCCATTATTTCAATACAACAGCCGTTGTTTTAAATTAACAGCAAATATTTGCCATTAAATGACGGCCATACACTCAATTACAACATTATGTGAACAGAGCCTTTCTGTGTTTTCAATCCACTCCTTGTTTTGGTTGCTATACAGCCTCAAATATACGTAGTGTGAACATAGCCTTAAAGTGTATTTGAGGGGCCCGTATGTTAGAAAGCCCCACAAAGCACCCCATTGCAGAAACTGCACCCCCCACACTCTGCAAAAGCATATCCAGAAAGTGTTTTAACCCTTTAGGGGAGTCACAGAAATAAAAGCTAAGTGTGTAAGAAATTTGAACATTTTAATTTTCTGTGCAGAGATTTTATTGTAATCCAATATTTTTCATAATTATAAACCTATTACCAGAGAAATGCACCCCAATAATTATTGCCACGTTTCTGCTGTTTATAGAAATACCCCATATGTGGGCCTATTGCGCTATTTGACGCAACCACAAGCCTCAGATACAAAGGAGCGCCTAGTGAATTTCAAAGCCTCCGTTATACTTGGTCATTTCTGACTGTACCACTTCAGGTTGGCAGAGGCTCTGGGGTGCCAAAACCTAAAAAACACCCCTAAAAGGGACACCATTTAGAAAACTACACCCCTCAAGGAATGTAACAAGGGGTGCGGTGAGCATCTGGACCCCACAGGTGCTTCACAGATTTTCCGAACAATATGGCGTGAAAAAAGAAAAATTTATTTTTTACACTAAAAAGTTGTTCTAGCCTTCAATTTTTCATTTTCTTAAAGGGATAAGAGGAAAAAAAAAAAAAAAGACAATGTGTAGCGCAGTTTCTCCCGAGTACGGAAATACCCCACATGTGGCGATAAAGTGCCAAGGGGGCGCAGGACGAGCCTCCAAAGGGAAGGAGCGCCAATTGGCTTTTGGAAGCGGAATTTCACTGGAAAGGATTTCAAGGGCCATGTCGCATTTACAGAGCCCTTGTGCTGCCAAGACACTGGAAACCCCCCACAAGTGACCCCATACTGGAAACTACACCCCTCAAGGAATCTAACAAGGGGTGCAGTGAGCATATGGACCCCACTGGTGACGGGCACAAATGTGGAACAATGTGACGTAAAGTAAAAAATTTCATTTTTTCACTTTCATGGCACAAATGTGCCCGTCATCAAGGGGTCCATATCCTCACTGCACCCCTTGTTAGATTCCTTGAGGGGTGCAGTTTCCAGAATGGGGTCACTTGTGGGGGGTTTCCAGTGTTTTGGCAGCACGAGGGCTCTGTAAATGCGACATGGCGTTCATCATTCATTCTAGCCAAATCCAACCTCCAAGATCCAAATGGCGCTCCTTCCCTTCGGAGGCTTGCCCTGCGCCCAACATGGCGCTTTATGTCCACATGTGGGGTATTTATGGACTCGGGGGAAATTGCTCTACACATAGTGTGGTTTTTTTCTCTTTTAACCCCTTGTGAAAATGATAAATTCAAGGCTAAACCAACATTATAGTGTAAAAAATGTAATATTTCATTTTCACGCCACATTGTTCCACATTTGTGCCCGTCACCAGTGGGGTCCATATGCTCACTACACCTCTTGTTACATTCCTTGACGGGTGTAGTTTCCATAATGGGGTCACTTGTGGGGGGTTTCAACTGTCTTGGCAACACAGAGGCCTTTTGAATGCAACATGGCCCCTCGAAATCCATTCCATCCAAATCCAGCCTTAAAAAACGAAATGGCGCTCCTTCCCTTCGGAGGCTTACCCTGCACCCGCATGGCGCTTTATGTCCACATGTGGGGTATTTCCGTACTCAGGGGAAATTGCTCTACACATTTGGTTTTTTTTATCTTTTAGCCCCTTGTGAAAATGAAAAAATCATGACAAGATTAATGATTTAGAGTAAAAATTTTACAAAAATTACACTAAATGTTGGTCTAGCCTTGATTTTTTCCATTTCCACAAGGGGTTAAAAAAGAAAATGAACACAAAACGTGTAGGGTATTTTCCCCTGAGTATGAAAATACCCCACATGTGGGCATAATGTGCCATATGGGCACAGGGCAAGCCACCAAAGGGACAGAGTGCCATTTAGAGGCTGGAATGGAGGATGGAGGCCATGTCGCAATTACAAAGCTCCTGTGCTGCCAGGTCAGTAGAAACCCCCGACAAGTGACCCCATTCTGGAAACTACACCCCATAAGGAATCTAACAAGGGGTGCAGTGAGGATATGGACCCCACTGGTGACAGTCACTTACGTAGAACATGTGCCGAGAAAATAAAAAACACCATTTTTTTTCATTTTCACGTCCCAAATGTGGCCGTCACCAGGGGGCCATATCCCCGCTGCCCCCCTTGTTAGATTCCTTATCGGGTGTAGTTTCCAGAATGGGGTCACTTGTGGGGGGTTTCTACTGTCCTGGCCACACAAAGGCTTTGTAATTGCATCATGGCATCCTCTAATGGGAATGGCGGCCATACCTACTTAGCTGGGAAAAAGGGACAATTCTAATTTATTTTGGGGGTATTAGCCCAACTATTGGTTTATAAGGTTGGAAATGACAGGTGTCCATCAAATTCAATCTGTGTTGATCCAGAAGAAGGCAAAAAAACCCTCGTGAGGCAGACGACAGTAGCCTCATCACAGGGGAAAAATTCCTTCCCGACTCCATAATGGCGATCAGAATAATCCCCGGATCAACGTGACCCCTGAAATAGGAATAAGGGACAGAATTTAGATAATGTAGAACCCCAATGACGCGTGGTACGCCTTGAAGCGATCCAGTATGCAGAGGCCGGGGTGATCAGGACAGGTGTCACACGGGAAAATGGTGTCCTTCCTGATCCCCTGTTATGCCACACTCTGCACTTCTTCTGGGGTCTCCCTTTCTCCAGTGTGGGGGACGTCACCTGGAAAATGTTGTCCTGGTGCGATACGGGGTCCTTCATATCCAGAAGCGCTGGGTCCGCTCCATGGCTGCTAAATATTAGGGCTCTATTACTGCTTCTGATATTTTTGGATCGTGCCGCAAGCTACAGTAGCTCGGGCAGCGAGGGACCAGAAGAGGGGGTGCTGGTATAAAAGTTATCCCCGTACAGGTGGTAACCTTTATCCAGCAGTGGGAAGATCAGTTCCCGGACGATCTTTCCACTTGTTCCGAGGATGGGGGGGGGGGGAGGGGGCAGCTGGGGGCTGGATTCGGGTGTCCCTTCCTACATACACTCTAAGGGTACGTGCACACTGCGGAATCGCAACAGATAACCCTTCGTGCATTCCACAGCTGGCACCCACCGGCAGAGTGATGGAGGCGCACGTCTCCATCCGTGTCATAGACTCCATTCTATGCACGGGCGGATTCCGCTTTCCGTCCAACGTATTCATTCTTTGGATGGACGACGGAATCCGCCCGTGCATAGAATGGAGTCTATGACACGGGTAGAGACATGCGCCTGCATCAGTCCGCCGGCGGGTGCCAGCTGCGGAATGCACGAAGGGTTATCCTTCGCCATTCCGCAGTGTGCACGTACCCTAAATCTGTAAGTGTACCCTGAGGTACGCTCACAGAGTTTGGAGAATTTCACACCATACCATGATCTCTTATTGGGACGGTACTGGCGGAAAAGACGTGTCAGGGGGGCATCGTACGCTACGCTACCCCCAGACACGTCACAGGATGATGAGGATGAATGGAGGAAAGAAGGATCCCCCCCATTCATCCTCACTGGCTGTTTCGGTGTCGGAGGCAATAATAACGTATCCCTCTGACGCCGAAAACACCCTGGGGGCCATCTTTATATGGGGATTGGTATATGGGGTATGTAGTGGTGTAGTGTCAAACTTTATTCAATGTAGTGTGGTGTAACGTAGTGTTTTTTACGTGTTTTTTTTTACAGTAAGTATATAAAAAAAAACCTACGCCAAGAAAGGAGTTGCTGATAAATGCCGCACTTATGCGCGGCACTTACCAGCAGACCGTGGCAGTAGAATATAGAAAAAAAACACCCTACGCCAAAAAGGAGGAGTTGCTGATTAGCAGCGCACTTTCGTGCAATAGGGTGATAGGGTGCGGAAAATAGAAAAAAAAATTTTGGAAAAAAAAAAAAAAAAAACTTTTTCTACATTCTGAACATCCCTGTAGCTGCTGATAAGTGTATTACACATATCAGCCGCTAGAGGGCAGCAGAGCGCAAAATCCGGAAAATGACGAGGCTGGAGCCGAAAATAGCCGAAAGAAGACGACGGGGACCGCCGGAAAGATCCGAAGACGCGCCGGAAAGACGGAGGATGCCGCGAACCCGGAAGACGCCGATCAGAACCCCAGGACAGGTGAGTAATGTACAAATACCTGCTCTGGACCCCTCAGCTACCTAGCTGAGGGGTCCAGGGCAGGTATTTTTTATTTTGTGGGACTCTGATCGCCGTGCCACCGGCCCGATCGCCGTGAACGGCCGGCCGTTCACAGCGATCGGACCGGTGGCACGGTGACCACCATTACTTTTTACAGTAATAGCGGTCGGTGCCGTCCTCGGACAGCACCGACCGCCATTTTTTTTCCGGGTCTTCGATGACCCGGAAAGGTTCCGATCGCCGCTATTGGCTGATCTGAATTGATCAGCCTATAGCGGCGATCGTAAGCACGGGGGGTGTTAACCACCCCCCGTGCCGAGAAGCTAAGATGGCCTGCTATGATTTATAGCAGGCCATCTTCCCCGATCGCTGTGTGCGAACACGCAGCGATCGGGGAAACATCGGGCGTAAATTTACGCCCTGATGCGCCAAGTACCAGGGCGCGAGGGCGTAAGTATACGCCCGATGTCGTTAAGGGGTTAAGCTTTTATTAGGGGAGGGGATTTTATTATTATTAAAAACTAGGGCTGGGCGATAATGGCCTAAATCAATATCGCAGTTTATCATACATGTAGTCGCGGTAAAGATAATTTGAACGGTAATTATGACACGCCCCTTTTGAAAAACCCATTTTCCGATGGTAACACAAACGTGGATTAATTCCATATAACAATGTGCAGCAAACTTCACAAGTAATACACAACGTTTTGGCATCTCCTACACCATTTTCAAGTGCCACTTGAAAATGACATAGGGGATGCCAAAACGTTGTATATTACTTGTGAAGTTTGCTGCACATTGTTATATGGAATAAATTCATGTTTTCACGTTTGTATTACCATCAGAGTATTTTTTACTAGCTGACTTGATCCCAGGTCTGGGATTCGTCTGCTGACAGTTCGTTTATTGTGCTGCCTATATTTTTTGCTATATCTATCTATATACTGTGGGGGAGATTTATCAAACATGGTGTAAAGCGAAACTGGCTCAGTTGCCCCTAGGAACCAATCTGTCTGAGGGATGAAAGGTGGAATCTGATTGGTTGCTAGCTTTATACCATGCTTTATACCATGTTTGATAAGTCTCTCCCAGTGTGTGTGTGTGTGTGTGTGTGTGTGTGTATAATATATATATATATATATATATATATATATATATATATATATATATATATATACACACACACATATACATACACACACAGTGGTACCTTGGTTTAAGAGTAACTTGGATTAAAAGCTTTTCGCAAGTAGAGCTCACAGTTCTTCAAAATTGTAACCTGGTTTAAGAGCATTGCTTTGGTTTAAGAGCTCCCTGTAGTGGGTGGGAGCGTGAGTGTGGGAGCAGCAAGGTCTGCACAGGGTGGTCTACAGCCTTGTACTATGACCCAGGAAGACTCCCCCAGCAAATCATGGCAGATCTACTTCAGGCTGGGGCTTACATCAGGGGACAGGACTGTGGAGGTAATCTCTTCATAGCTGTAACCCCTCTCTCCCCAAACAGAGAGTGCTGCATTTATGTGCCCACATCTGCCCCGCTCATTCCTTCACACTCCCCGCAGTCTGTCAGCCCTTGTGTTTCCCATCCTCTCTATTTCTGCTATAATGTGCCTGCACTTACACTTAGCTATACACACTGCTTCTATAATGTGCCTGCACTTACACTCAGCTTTACACACTGCTGCTATAATGTGCCTGCACTTAGACTCAGCCATTCAAACTGCTGTATATAAAGTTTGTCACTGTCCTCCTGCACAGCTCTGATTCTCAATTCCTGATTGGTCCATGCTGAACACACACCCCTTCCCTATTGCTGTCATGTGACCACACAGACCTCAGCCCTGCTTCTCTATTCTAGCCTGTTGTACTACGCTACTGCATTATGGGGATCTGCATCTCCATTCTATATTTACTAACTGCTGCTATTTTTTCAGGTATATGCACTTACTATACATTATACTCCACATGCTGACTGCTATACTGTACACTATTTCTAATTGATAGTTTCATCTGTTCTACATGTTATTCAAAATACTGGAGTGTGGAACCTATTGTCTGTATATCAGTGATTTCTTATGGGAAAATTTGCTTTGGTTTAAGAGTGGCTTTGGATTACAAGCACGGCCCCGGAACAAATTATGCTCGTAATCCAAGGCACCACTGCATGTGTGTGTATATATACACATATATACACATATACATACAGACAGGAGATGGATGGTTGGATAGATAGATAGACAGGAGATAGAGATAGAAAAAAGAGAAAACGCGGCACTGCTCAATTGGCGTGGGGTTGGTGCCAGCGGACCTAGGTCGTGACTCTTGACAGTATTCAAATACTAAGTAGATAGCCCATGGCACTCAAAGGGTTAACGGTGCAAAACATAGAATTATTAAAAAAAAAAATAGTGCAGCACATCTTTTTTTTTTTATAAATCTACGTTTTGCACAGTTAACCCCTTTGAGTGCCGTGGGCTATCTACTTACCAGATAGAGAGATAGATAGGAGATAGATAGATCTGTCTATCTCCTATCTCACTACCTACCTATATCTTTCTATCTAATATCTGCCCCCAGTCACTGTCACATGCTGTTCTCGACCCCCCCCCCCCCCCCCCCCTCTGCCGCACATACAGTTGGGGTCAGGTAAAGGTCAGCACCTTCATGCTCCACTGGGCACCGCTCTCTCTCCTGCACAGGAATCCTTTGCCCACTGTCACTCAGTGCTGTGGCACATATATCTGCCGGCAGCGTCCCGGGCAGATCGTCACACACGGCTGCTTCCAACACTGCCAAAAGATAACGAGGCGCCGAGGATTCCTGTGCGGGACAGTGCTGTGCCCGGTGGGGGGAGAATGTGCCGACCCATACCTGACCCCTGCAGCCACTTTATGTATGGGAGAGGGGAGGCAGGGCACACCGTGCATCTTCCAGAGCCGCCCGGAAGCAGTAGCAGCGCTGATCACACAGCATGCCTGTGCGCAGCCTGTCAGATCTCCAGCCTTCCTCTTCAGGGAGATTAATTGAGGGGAGCAGAGCATGCGGCTGCCGGGTGAGGAGGAGGAGGGAGGGGGGAAATACAGCAGATACCGTCCTGGCAAAGTTGAGATCTGTTAACCGACGCCAGAGACCCTATCTGTATTTTCCGGCCACTAGACACCAGAGAAGGTGTTGAAAATGATAGTTAGATGCAGCTGTCAAGTTTGACAGCTCAATCTAACTGTCCTAATTAGCGGGCACTGCCGGTCTGCGGCACCCACTAATTGCCGCGGTCCTGTGCTGCAGTAAGCAGCCGGGATCATGGCGGTTCAGAGGGCTCGCTCCCTCCTCTCTCCCCCCAGTCAGGGACAGCCATCCTTCAGCTTTCCCATTGCAATGTACACTACTTAAATTGCAAAGTGAAAGTGTGTGTGTGTGCAGCTGCTGTGCAGGCTGAGACCCTGTGTGTTTTGGGGCATGATTGAATAAAGAGAGAGGGCCAAAGTGCATCATGAGAAGCCTAAACCAGGTAGTAAGGAAGAAATGAAGATGCAGGCCTGAACTCATTGAGGCTATGAATGGCGGGAAATTCAAACAGAGACGGACTTAGGAGGAAAGGTAACTATAAAAACTGTGTTTTTAACAGGTTTTTTTTCCACTAAGTGCCGGAGTTGTCCTTTAAGATCTGACACTTGTATGACTCACCATGCTTCTTTGGAAGATCCACAGTGAATTTGTGCAGCACTTCTCTTGTATTTCCTTGTAGAGTTCCAAAAAGAGCACCACTGCCATCTATTACAATGAATCCAAACTTGCTGTCATCAGAAAGTAGAGCTGTAAGAGCCTGCAAAAACACATTTCCATTAATATTTTACCACAAACCCTTCTGAACACACACACAAAAATAAATAATTACTAACGTGCAAAAATTGGACACAATCCGACGCATCTGCGTTAGCCTAAGCTATAACTGCCACCTTGTATAGGGCGGAGGAGAGATCCTGCAAGCCATAAAGATCTCTAAGTATGCTACAACATAGAAAGATAAATTTACCTTTAACCCCTTAAGGACCGGGCTAATTGTCACTTTTGCGTTTTCGTTTTTTCCTCCTGGCCTTCTAAGACCCATAACTCTAATTTTTCCACCTAAAGGGCCATGTGGGGGCTTGTTTTTTTCAGGAGTAGGTGTACTTTGTAATGGCATCTTTCAATCAGCCATAAAATAAATATTATTTATGGGGTGAATTTGGGTCAAAGAATGAGATTCCGCAAATTTTAGGGGGTTCCAAGTTTACGTAATGCACTTTACGGTAAAACTGGCATTTTTCCTTTATTCTATAGGTCTGTCTGAACCTGCAGGTTTACTAGGTTTTTTATTTTACCATTTTTATTAGCAGTAAAACATTTTTTTTGCAACTTTTGTAACTCCTATAGCGCTTTTATTTATTTTTTCACCTACGGGGCCGTATGGGGTGTCATTCTTTGCCTCATTATCTCTAGTTTTTATTAATAAAAAAAATTTCTAGATCAAATGTATTGATCGCTTTTTATAAGTTTTATACATTAAATGTAATAAAAAAAATAAAAAAAAAGCAAAAAAAGCAATCTCTGCGTTTTTTTTACCGCTTTTTGTTCATGCTGTTCACCATGGCAGGCTGAATCAGATGACCGATCCGGGGACTGCACGGAGTCAGGAAATGCGATAGGGACCCCCTCAGACACGCTGCGGGGGTCCCGATCGCTAAGTGACCGGAGATGCTCCGGTCACTTATACTTAAACGCTGTGGTCGTTTAAGGGGTTAATGGCGGGCGGCCGCACAATCGCGGCGGCCCGCTATTGAGGGTGAGGGCCTGGCTGCAGATAGCAGCCGGTCCTCATTCGCTATGGGGCAGGCTCCGCTCTTGAACCCGCTCTATAGCCCAGGACCGCGGCAGGGCGTACATTTATGTCCTCCTGCGTAAATGTACGCCCGCAGTCCTTAAGGGGTTAATCACGTGTTTAGGAAACTATTTAAGTCTTCTGGGTAATAGGCCTTACGTCCAAAGGATCTGAGATTAGAGGAAAACCTTCTCTAATAACCTGACAAACTTTGACCTGGAACTACTGTTTCCCACAACTTGCATATGACCAACTATTTAACCACTACTTGTGCAACAAGTCACGTCTTTTGTTGTGTGCCATAACTATATCACAACTAAAAACATTTCATAAGTGAGAGTCAGAACAAGTTCCAGCACCATACCTCCGTATGAAATTTGTTGTCACATAAATACAGAGATGTGTTGATTGGTTTAAAAGGTTCAAAGTCAATGTTAACTTTCTTCTCCTTTCCTTCTTCTGTAACAATTGTTCCGCAGTAAACCACTAAACCATTGGGTGGTACTGAAGGGAAAAAAAAAAAAGAAAAAAAGAAAAAAAAAAACAGTCTGATGCAGTCATTACTGGATAAAGGGATATACCACTGTGTCAAAAAATATCAAACAGAAGTGGTATAACAATTTAAACATAACTGACTACAATATTTTAAAATCTAAATCCTCAAAATACACAGAAAATGATAGTGGCACCAAACCACCAAGCTCCAAAAGACAAAAAAAAAAAAAAATAATATTTGCACACCTTAAGAGGCTGAGTAAAGGTATAAACTCATTAATCTGTTATCCTTGATGGGCTTGATTTCCTCTCCAGGTGAGCTTGCAGTGGTAGGAGCTACCTAAATACAGGGGGTGAAGACCCTCTTGCCCTATTATGCCCTAGCCATGGTGAATGGGCAAACTACCCCTGCTCGCTCAGGGACCAGCAGAGCACTCGCCCTAATAAAGGCGACCCCTGCCCTGGACTACCCCTTTGTAAATAACCCTAGTAATCCCTACCTAGTGTGCGGGTCCCCCACCTTCTGACATTTTTCTGCCGGGGTCCTCAAGAAAGTAAGGGGTTAGTAAGAATTAACAAATAAATATAAGGCACTGGTATGGTGTCCGTGCCCATCGGGGTCAAGCAACAACCCTGCAGTGGCTAGGAGTTGTCTTTCTGATGTCAGGTGGAGCTATCAGGGTATGTGGCTACCTGTAGGTACATACCCTGATAGCTCCATCTGACATCTGCAAGACAACTCCTAGCCACTGCAGGGTTGTTTGACCCCGATGGGCATGGACACCATACCAGTGCCTTAGGTTTGTCTATTCTTACTAACCACTATTGATAGCAAGTGTGCCTAAACTCCTTGAGGACCCCGACAAACGCGTCGGAACGTGAGGGACCCGCACACTAGGTAGGGGTCACCCTTATTAGGGCGAGTGCTCCACTAGTCCATGAGCGAGCAGGAGTAGTTTGCCCATTCACCCTGGCTAGGGCATAATAGGGCGAGAGGGTCTTTACCCACTGTATTTAGACCGCTCCTACCACTGCAAGCTCACCTGGAGAGGAAAATCAAGCCCATCAAGGACAACAGATTAGTGAGATAATACCTTTACTCAGCCTCTTAAGGTGTGCAAAATTTTTTTCTAACGATTCTAACGGGGGAGTTGGCTTGGTGGTTTGGTGCCGCTATCTTTTTCTGTGTATTGTGGGTATTTACATTTAAGAATTTTGTAGTGAAAGTTATGTTTTAATTGTTATACCCCTTCTGATTGATATGGTACTGAAAGAAACACTTATTTTTTAACATTAGTAGCAGAAAGAATTTAATATACTCACTCCTGACAGAACTTATCTAATTTTTTACATCTAAGGAATCATTGACATAAGTGTCAAGTTCAGTCACCAGCTAGTTTCTCCTGATATGTGGATATTACAAACATAATATAATATATAACTGAAGAGAGCTCATACTGTGTGCACATGTCATGTATGCACAGGTTATGTATGCATACTTCTTGTGCTGGTGTTATACAGGCACTGCACAAGCACGTAGTCTCATGATCAATACCCACTTTTGTGAACAGACCTTTGTTTCATACTTTAACAGAATAAGTCAATACCTAGAGGGAAAGTTGATGAAAGTTTGACAAGTCTAAAAGCACACTAAACTTATTATACATCATAAGTCATAGAAAAATGCATACACCTGATTCCCTTCCTGTTTGTGCTATTTATTATGAATTTTGCTTGTACTATTTGCAAACAGAAAAGAAAAAAAAAACTCCTTTCTTGCTCTGTTAAGGACCTCCTGAGAGGGATGCGTTGTTTAGTCATCAATAGCTTCCACTGGATTAGTTCTGTTAGGCCCCCTTCACACGTCCGGAAAATCTGTCCGGATTTCCTATCAGGAAATCCGGACGGATTTCCGGACTCATAGGCTAACATTAGACACGGACACCCTTCCGGATTTTTCCGGAAGGGTGTCCGTTCCGGAAAATAGGACCGGATTTTTTAGATCCTGTCCTATTTTCAGCCGGAAATCCGGCACAGACGCCCCCATAGAAGTCTATGGGAGCGCCGGAATCACGGCATTTTCCTGATGTATATCAGGAAAGTGCCCGTGATTCCGGAATGGTAGAGAGCCAGGACCTCACCACGGGACTGGCCGCCGGCCGATCACCCGCACCGCACCGCGTGCCCGGTACTACAGGGCTGGCCGGCCAGAGTGCGGTGCAGCCCGCTCGCTCACCATCATCTGCCCCTCTATATCCCTCCTCGCTGCCCCGACAGAGCAGGATCCAGGACAGGCGAGATTACCCCTTTAGGACTACTACTCCCCCCATGCTCTGCTGGCAGGCCATGATGGGAGTTGTAGTTCTGCAGCCTGTGGCCATCCAGGTTGCAGAAGTACAACTCCCATCATGGCTCTGCTGACAGGCCATCCAGGTACACTAGGGGCTGTGTGGGTACCTGTGATTTATGTTGGCATACTAGACCATCTCATCAGGAAATCCTGAAGGTTTTTCCTGATGGTAAAAACGGATTACTGTCAGGAAATGCTGATACTTTCCTGATGACATTTGAGGTCTCCTGATCAGGATTTCCAGACAGTAAAAACTGACACGGACGTGTGAATGGGGCCTTAGGGTTCGTTCACATCAGCGTTTGACCATCCGGCACCATTCCGTCTATCTTTTCCGTTTTGGAGTAAGCAAAACGGAAACTGGCGGATCCGATAAAATCCCCATAGACTCCCATGATATTTTAGTGTGCTCCGTTTGCCCTAATTGTGCTCCGTTTGCATGCAATCCGTTCAAGATCCGTTTTTAGTGTTTGCAGTAATTTTCTTTCCGTTTCAAAAAACGGATCACGAACGGAAAGTGCACTTCCGTTTTTTTTTTACATTGTAGTCAATGAGGACGGCTCTAAAACGGAAGGTATTTCTGTTCACATCCGTTTGTTTTCATCCGTTTATGCACAGAGCATGCGCAGAAGCAGCAAGAAACCAAAGAAGAAAAATAAACTGATAGAAAAACGGATGCTGACTGATGCAAACGGATGCAAACTGATGTACAAAAGTCAGTTTTTTTAAGCCAAAATACAAACGGACCATTAAAAAAAAAAATGAACATTTTGCAATCAGTTTGCATCAGTCTGCTCATCAGTTTATGCTCATCCGTTTAATTAATATTGACGGATCCGTTAGAAAAAAAGAAAAATGCTGATGTGAAGGTAGCCTTAAAAGATCTGTCTGCCTCCATGACAACTGCCAATGATTACTTTACCTCTTGTGAAAAGACAATGTTAGAATACGATTACCTTTATTATAGAGCTTGAGCCTCTGTTGTACAGATGTAATTGCTCCCAGGACAGACAGACGGTTCACCCGTGACTTAATATTAGACGCTGTACCAAACTCATCTGCCAACATCTTGGCCACTCTTGAAATTTGGTCTTTGGGAGGAATGATCAAAGAGATCATACTGGTGCCATTTCTGTAAAAAGGAATAAAGGAGAAACTTTAATAACCATGGATTTCAAGCTAATCAATCTTTTGTAGTTTTTTTTTTTTTTTTAATTGACAAGCTGTGTAATTTAATGCATGGCAGACACGAGCAAATAATGCGATACAAAGCATATAAAAACAATAAATGCCCCCTCCTCATCCTAGATTGCCAAAACATTAGCTATATGCTATAAATGTTCCAGATTGAAATTTCGGCCTGGTAGAAAGTGCTATGTGGACGGGCGTACTTTATAACATTAATACTAACAAGATGAAAAAGACTGAAATTCTCTGCAGTTATGGTCCATGTGCTGACACACCCAAATAGTAGGATATGGGTACGTACGTACTGTGTTGAGTGCATATTTAAACATAGTGTTAAAGAGGATGTATCACCAGGTACATCCTCTTGAATTTAACACACCCATAGACTGGCGCCGGTACAGGTTCCCCTGTACGGCGCCGATCTTTCTAGCGGTACCGGGCCGTGCTGAAGCACTGGAGGTCGGCCGGCCCGCCCTAAGAGGGAGGAATTCCCCCCTCACCTTTCCTCCCTGGGCAGCAGCACTGTCTTTCTTCTCCCTCACTCACAGCAGCGGCCCCCCCTCCTCTCCTTACACTTGTGCTTTTGCTGGGACGCTGCTGTGTCGGCCCGTCGGGGGAGGAAGGGGGCGCCGCTGCTGTCACAGAGATGGAGATAGGAGGAGGGCCACAGTAATTGCCGGAGGGGGGAGAGGAGCTTTGCTGAAGGAATGATTTTAACCCCTCAGCAGCCAGCAGCACAGGAATAACAGCGCTCTGGTTTGTGCTGCTGGCTGCAATCATTCATTCAGCACAAGCTGCATATATGAGAGGCCAATGCTAGAGCACACATACAGCGGGTATAGGGAGACGCTGTATCTCAGTTACACAGTCTCAGGCCCCGCCCCCTATGATGATGCAGCAGTGAAAGGGGCTGTGTATGACGCCCATAGAGGCGTGATTACAGCGATACCCCGCCCCCCAGAGGCCGTGACTACTTGATCTGAACGAACGCCCACATGACTACCTTCCTGGGATTTGCATACGGCGGGGACAAGATCAAAGTAGGATTTTGGGGTGTATGGGGCAGCGACAGACGTTACAGATATATGTGTGGGAAGTGTGTTAGGGGGTGTATTACCACATATTATTGCGTTTATATCGATTTTTTAGGTGATTGGTTCCCTTTAAAATTCAAGAGGATGTACCTGGTGGTCATTCTCATTACACAGCATCAAATATGCAGGGCCATATCCGCAACAAACACTAAGGCTAGGTTCACACTGCGTTTTTGCAAAAAATAAATAGATGAAAAAAAAAAAACAGATGCATTTGTGGGCAGCAGTTTATTTGACTTCAATTATAAAAAAAAAAATAAGTGAATCAAAACAGATCCGTTTTGATCCGTTTTTTTAATAACGAAATGGAAAAACGGATCAAAAGTGAAGCCATTGAGGGCATAGGTTTTGGCCCTCAGTGCACCTGCGCCGCTCCGGCACACGCGCGAATCAGGCCTCGGGAGCGCGTGCAATACACAGAACCAGGCAGCTAAAGATGACGTCGCCAGGAGGCCGGGGGACGGGCACCATGAATATTCAAGAGAAGCTGGGAGGAGGTAGTGGTGAGGCGTGCCGAACAGCAGCACGAAGTCATAACCACTCAACCTCTTTGACAGTTGGGAAGACAGTTACAGCACAGATTGGGGACAAAGTACAGGACCTATCTGAAATAGAAAGGTATCACACTGCACACAGACCTTCATCACACTGTCAGCACCAGAATAGGAGCTGACAGATTCCCTTTAAAACGGTACAACCCCTTTAAGCTGACACTGTGCTCCGTAGAGAATACTGCACTTGTGGGGGCTAGGTTCACACTGGGTTTTTTTGCAATCCTTTTTTTGCAAAAAAAAAAAAAAAAAAAAAAAAAAGGAAGCATTTGTGTGCATCCATTTCTATCAATTTCTTTTTTTTGGAAGTCAATGAAAAAACAGATGCACACAAATGCATTCGTTTTTCATCCTCTATTTGCAAAAAAACTGACGAAAAAACAGATTTCAAAAAAGCAGTGTGAACCTAGCCTTACCGTGTTTGTTGCGGATATGACACTGCATATTTGATGCTGTGTAATGAAATGACTAAACACTATGTTAAATATGCAGTCAACACAGTACGTACGTACCCATATCCTACCATTTGGGGGTGTCAGCATCTGGACCATAGCTGCAGAGAATTTATCTGTCTTGTTAGTTTTAATGTTATAAAGTACGCCTGTCCACAGAGCACTTTCTACCAGGTCATTTTCCCTGACTTTGACCCCCTCTCCAGCTGCATAGGAAGTTCTGAAAATTTCTCTGACTGTCGTCACATACTTTTCTCTGTCCTCCATTTTGTGCCAATAAGTCACAGGTGGTGAGCAGTCTTGGCAGTGAGACAGTCTTACCTAATTGGTCCCCTTCCTGATGGCTAATGGCTGGAGAGAGGGTCAGAGTCAGGGAAAATGACCATTCTGATAATGGAAGCACATGGGTGTTATGTATAACTTTGGCAAAGGGTCAGAATGGGGAAAAAAAATGTTTAATGGTGCGTTCACACCTACAGGATCTGCAGCCGATTTTCTGCAGCAGATTTCATTTAAATAACTGAACACAGCATCAAATCTGCTGCAGATCTGCTGCAGATCCTGTAGGTGTGAACGCACCCTAAAACTGTATAGTTTTCAGTGAGGTTTAGCCAAAGACTAATTAAAGTCTATGGCCCATTTATATCTATTCAAAATAATGGCAAGAGAGCCCAAGTGCCACAATACACTGCAGAATATCACTGTGCTCCACCAGTGGAGAAGCAACAACATCCTGTGCGCACACGTGTCCAATGACAGTGTGTGTGTGTGTGTGTGTGTGTGTGTGTGTGTATATATACTCTTATACATGCCTACTGATGAGGAAGCTTACAGATTAAGGCCATCACTAGAGTTGAGCGAATTTACAGTAATAACGAAGTGAATCGCTTAGCTAGGTCGGCAGTTAGCTTATCAGGGAACCTGTCACCCTGTGGCCTCAGGCAGAAACGGACATACCCTGCAGTAAAGCTCAATATACTTACCGCATTGGTCCCGGTCCTGTCCCGGATCCCGCTGTTGACAGAGAAATCGCCAAATCTTCTTGCGACCATTATGGTAATGAGCCGAGATGAGTCCAATGTCCATAGGAATTGACGGATGAATCCAGCTTCCTGGAACTTGATTGAAGTCTTCAGTCTTCCCACGAATTCCCGCGCAGGCGCCGTTGCGAAGGTCTCGTCACTTCTTCTGCGCATGCACGGTAAACAGTGAAGCGGCCTCAATTGTGAACTACGCATGCGCCGAGAACGTCCTTCATTGCGCCTGCGCGGGATCCGGCGAGAAGACAGAAGACGAGGAGGTAGAAGACCGGCGTCAATCAACTGTCGGAGGCGTGCAGAAGGCTGAACTTCGGGCCCGGCGGCGCTCATTACCATAATGGACACAAGAAGAAGATTCGGCAATTTCTCTGTGTCAATAGCGGAATCCGGGACCGATGTGGTAAGTATATTGAGCTTTATTGCAGGGTATGTCCGTTTCTGCCTGTGGCCACAGGGTGACAGGTTCCCTTTAAACTCAAAGCTGCTACTTTTTTGGTGCCTGGAAAAGCTGGATCCAGTCCTATGAAACTTTTTCCAGTTTCCCAGGACTGGATCCAGCTGTTCCCTAGCACGGAATTAAAAGTTTTAGTGCCGGGCCTAAAAATGTCTCCACAGCGCCGAGGCTTAACAGATTTAAGTAAAGACACAATCCTGTGCACACCGTAATATCTTCATCTGCAAAGGCAGTGAAAAGTACACAAACTCAAAGATTATTTTTGCCAGTATTTAGGCCAAAGTACATTGTAGGGTCTATCCTGGGCATGAGGCGACCTTATCTTGGTGGGATGGTTTATCCTATAGTGGTCACTCAACATACAATATTAATTGGTTCTAGGACGACCATTGTATGTTGAGTCTTATGGACTCAACATACAATGGTTGTCCTGGAACCAATTAATATGGAAAACTTAACTAGTTCTGAAGCCCCCAAAATAAGAAAATTATTAAGATTTAAAGATAAAAAATAATCCGATAACTCATATAGATAAAGTCCTTACATACAACAGTCAGAAAGAGATACTGGAGACTAAACCACTTTCTATGTAGAAGACTGGACTAGTTTCAGGGTCCTGTACAGATCACACAGGGTCCCAGAAAAATAAAATGAAGCCGCCCTAACCTGGTGCCCAAAGGAGCAGCTCCTGGCAGAGGTAGAGAGGAGTACAGGACACACTGTACTATAGAGAATGACTACCAGACAGTCAATCACTGCATGTAATACTGGGGTTTTACCAGTAAAATGGCCACTTTTTCTCATCAATAATCTAGTTATTCACATGTGCCGCAGATCCTGACTGCCTGTAGCATTGTACGTTGAGTCTGGTCTCAAGCTACAATGGTCCAGAAAGGAACATTGTATATTGAAAATATTGTATCCCGAGGCCATTGTAAGTTGAGAGACCACTGTATTTGCAAATGGTATAACAAGAACCTCATTAATATTATGGATATTTTTTTAGCAGTTAGGGGCTCATTTAGGAATTTTCATATCTGTATTGGGCCTTTATTTTGCAGTTAGTGGAGAGCTGTTGCATTTTCTTTTGTGTGTCTGCAACTTCAGAAATAGCAACATGTTCCTGCCTAGTGTGAATGGTGTTGTGTAAGAGCTCACCTATTTTGAGGTTTGTCAGAGAAAGCATAGGTTTCTCTAACATTTTACAGCTGAAAAAATGTTTAACCCCTTAAGGACAGAGCCTGAAATGGCCTTAAAGACAGACAAATTTTATGAATATGACCTGTGTCACTTTATTCATTAATAATTTGGGAGTGCTTTAACCTATCCGGCTGATTCTGAGATTGTTTTCTCGTGACATATGGTACTTTACATTTCTGGTAAACTGGAGTCGATACTTATAAGGAATCTTTACGGAAAAAAAAAATTGTGAAAATAAATGCCTTTTTCCAACTTTGAAACTTTTCTGCTTTTATTAAAATCTTTTTTTTTTAGACAATAGAAAGCTTGAAACGTTAGCAGCAATTTTCCAAATTTTCAGTAAAATTTCAAAATCAGATATTTTTAGTAACCTGTTCAGGTTTAGTGTATTTAAAATGGCCTTAATGACAGAGACAAATTTTATGAATATGACCTGTGTCACTTTATTCATTAATAACTTCGGGATGCTTTTACCTATCCGGCTGATTCGGAGATTGTTTCTCGTGACATATTGTACTTTACATTTCTGGTAAATTAGAGTCGATACTTATAACAAATCTTTATGAAAAAAAACCAAATAACGTGTAAACTACAAATTAACGTGTAAACTACACCCCTCAAGGAATCTAACAAGGGGTGCAGTGAGCATATGGACCCCACTGGTGACTGGCACAAATGTAGAAAAATGTGACGTGAAATTGAAAATTTTCATTTTTTTCACTTTCACGGCACATATGTGCCCGTCATCCAGGGGTACATATCTTCACTGCACCCCTTGTTAGATTCCTTGAGGGGTGTAGTTTCCAGAATGGGGTCATTTGTGGGGGTTTCCAGTGTTTTGGCAGCACGACGGCTCTGTAAATGCGACATGGCATTCAACATCTATTCTAGCCAAATCCAACCTCCAAAATCCAAATGGCGCTCCTTCCCTTCGGAGGCTTGCCCTGCACCCACATTGCGGTTTATGTCCACCTGTGGTGTATTTACGGACTCGGGGGAAATTGCTGTACACATTTTGTGGCTTTTTTTCTCTTTTAACCCCTTGTGAAAATGAAAAATTCAAGGCTAGACCAACATTATAGTGTAAAAAATGTAATATTTCATTTTCAAGCCACATTGTTCCACATTTGTGCCCGTCACCAGTAGGGTCCATATGCTCACTACACCCCTTGTTACATTCCCTGAGGGGTGTAGTTTCCATAATGGGGTCACTTGTGGGGGGGTTTCACTGGCTTGGCAGAACAGGGACTTTTTAAATGCAACATGGCCTTTGAAATCCCTTCTACTGAAATCCAGCCCCAAAAAGCTAAATGGCGCTCCTTCCCTTTGAAGGCCCGTCTTGCGGCTGCATAGTGCCTTAAGTCCACATGTGGGTATTTCCGTACACGGGGGAAATTTCTCTACGTGTTTTGTTTTGTTTCTTCTCTTTTAACCCCTTGTGAAAATGAAAAAACCAAGTCTAGGTCAATGATTTAGTGTAAAAATGAAAAAAATTTTTACACTACATGTTGGTCTATACTTTATTTTTTCCCTTTTCACAAAGGTTTAAAAGAGAAAAAAAGCTCAAAGCGCGTAGAGCAGTTTGTTTCGAGTAAGGAAACACCCAACATGTGGACATAAAGCGCCATGCGGCCGCAAGACGGGCCTCCAAAGGGAAGGAGCGCCATTTGGCTTTTGGAGGCTGGATTTGGCTGGAATGGATTTCAAGGGCCATGTTTCATTTACAAAGACCCTATGCTGCCAAGACAGTGGTAACCCCCCACAAGTGACCCCATTCTGCAAACTACACCCCTCAAGGAATCTAACAAGGGGTGCAAAGAGCATATGGACCCCACTGGTGACGGGCACAAATGTGGAACAATGTGACGTGAAAGTAAAAAATTTCATTTTTTCACTTTCAAGACTCAAATGTGCCCGTCATCAAGGGGTCAATATCCTCACTGCACCTCTTGTTAGATTCCTTGAGGGGTGTAGTTTCCAGAATGGGGTCAATTTTGGGGGTTTTCCACTATCTTGGCAACACAGGGCCTTTGTAAATGTGAGATGGCATTCACCATCCATTCTAGCCAAATGGCGCTGCTTCCCTTTGGAGGCTTACCCTGCACCCGCATGATGCTTTATGTCCACATGTGGGGTATTTCCATACTTGGGGTAAATTGCGCTACACATTTAGTGTTTAGTTTATCTTTTAACCCTTTGTGAAAATGAAAAAATAAAGACTAGATCAATGATTTAGTGTAAAAATTATCATTTTTTTTACACTAAATGTTGGTCCAGCCTTGATATTTTTCATTTCCAAAAGGGGTTAAAAGAGAAAATAAATGCAAAACGTGTAGGGTAATTTCCCCTGAGTACGAAAATACCCCACATGTGGACATAATGTGCCATATGGGCACAGGGCAAGCAACCAAAGGGACAGAGCGCCATTTAGAGGCTGGAATGGAGGACGGAGGCCATGTTGCATTTACAAAGCTCCTGTGCTGCCAAGACAGTAGAAACCCCCCACAAGTGACCCCATTCTGGAAACTACACCCCATAAGGAATCTAACAAGGGGTGCAGTGAGGATATGGACCCCACTGGTGACGGGCACATATGTAGAACATGTGCTGTGAAGATGAAAAATACTATTTTTTTCACTTTCACAGCACAAATGTGCCAGTCACCAGGGGGGCATATCCCCACTGCCCCCCTTGTTAGATTCCTTATGGGGTGTAGTTTCCAGAATGGGGTCACTTGTGGGGGGTTTGTACTGTCCTGGCCGCACAGGGGCTTTCTAATTGCATCATGGCATCCTCTAATGGGAATGGGGGCCATGCCTATTTAGTTGGGGAAAAGGGACAATTTTAATTAATTTGGGGGTATTAGGCCAATTACAAGTTTATAAGGTTGAAAAGGACAAGAGTCCATCAAATTCAACCTGTGTTGATCCAGAGGAAGGCAAAAAACCCTCGTGAGGCAGAAAACAGTAGCCTCATCACAGGGGAAAATTTCCTTCCCGACTCCATAATGGCAATCAGACTAATCCCTTGATCAACGTGACCCCTGAAATAGGAATAAGGGACAGAATATTGAAAATTTAGAACTCCAATGACGTGTGGTACGCCTTGAAGCAATCCTTTATGCAGAGGCCGGGGTGATCAGGACAGTTGTCACACTGGTAAATGCTGTCCTTCCTGATCCCCCTTTTGTGGCACACTCTGCACTTCTTTTGGGATCTCCCCTTTTTTCCAGTGTGGGGGACTTCACCTGGAAAATGTTGTCCCTCTACGATACGGGGTCCTTCATATCCAGAAGCGCTGGGGCCCGCTCCGTGGCTGCAGAATATCAGGGCTTTGATTACTGCTTCCTGGAAATCATGGAAATCAAGGAATTTCCCCTGGTGGCCGGCAATTCGGTACAACACAAAAGCGTTGTACATCGCTGTTTGTACCAGATGTACGGCCACCTTTTTGTACCACGTTCTGGTTTTTCGTGTGGCGTTATATGGTTTGAGGACTTGATCTGAGAGATGAACTCCTCCCATATACTGATTGTACTCTAGAATACAATCAGGTTTGTTCACCACGTTCGTGGTACCACGTACAGGGACAGGGGTGACGCTATTCCTGTGAATTGTGGTCAGAATAAGGACATCGCGCTTGTCCTTATATCTGACCAACAACAGGAATAGGTCTTGCACGCACCCCTTCTCATCGTTTCTCTAACAGGGTGACTTGGGAGGCCTCTTTGGTTTTTTCGAATCGTGCCACGAGCTACAGTAGCTCGGGCAGCGAGTGACCGAATCAGGGGGATGCTGGTATAAAAGTTATCAACGTACAGGTGATAACCTTTATCCAGCAGTGGGAAGATCAGTTCCCAAACGATCTTCCCACTAACTCCGAGGATGGGGGGGCATTCTGGGGGCTGGATTTGGGTGTCCCTACCCTCAAACACTCTAAATCTGTAAGTGTACCCTGAGGTACTCTCACAGAGTTTGTAGAATTTCACGCCATACCGCGATCTTTTATTGGGAAGGTACTGGCGGAAATGGAGTCTTCCTTTGAAGCACAGGAGGGACTCATCTACTGAGATGTATTTCTCTGGGATATACATCTCAGCAAATTTGGATGAGAAGTGCTCTATGACCGGCCGTACTTTGTACAGTCGGTCATGAGGGGTCATCTCGTGGGGGGCACCTTGCATTGTCATTATAATGTAGGAATTTTAGGAGGGTTTCGAATCGTACCCGTCCCATGGCCATTCTGTAAAATGGGGTATTATATATAATATCCCCACTCCAGTATTGCCACATTGTGTTTTTTTTTTACTAGGCCCATGTGCAGCAGGAGCCCCCAAAATTTTGTCATTTCGGCTGCATCAGTAGGGGTCCACGCCATGGGCCTAGCAAAAGAAGAGGAGGGGTTCTGGGCCAGGAATTTGTGCGCGTACAGATTTGTTTGTGCCACCATCAAATTTACAAGGTCACCAGAGAAATAGAGCTTGAAAAAGTCTATTTCTCTGAGACCTGTGGGGTTAACCTGGATTCCCGCCGTTGCCATAAAGCCAGGAATCCAGGGCTTAAGATTTTGGGGGTCTGGGGTCCAGATGGGGTCACCTGTCTGGGGGACGGGGGGTGGGATGGGATGATGTGTCTGGGGGGCAGGGGGCGGGATGGATTGACGGGGGGCAGCCCGAGGCGTTCTCCTTGGACGCCGTGGTGGATAATCATCATCACTGGATGATGATGATGATGATGATGATGATGATGAGGAGGGTGAATGGAGGAATGAAGGATCCCCCCATTCATCCTCACTGGCTGTTTCGGTGTCAGAGGCGATAAGTGCGTACGCCTCTTCCACCGAAAATAGTTTCTGTGACATTTTTATACGGGGATTGGGGTAGGGGGGGTATGTAAATGTAATGTGGTGTAGTGTAAAGCTTTATTAGATTTATTGTAATGTAATGTGTGGTAGTGAAGTGTAGTGTTTTGTGTTTTACGTGTTTTTACCCAGACGCCCTATGACAGCACCCCTGGAGAGGACCTCCCACCGCTTGACAGGAAACCTGAGAAGATAAAAGCTGACACACCTCTCCACACCTTCAGTTCAGGTTTCCTGTCCTGCGGATAGGAGGCCTCAGAAGAGCCCATCCTGGGCGAAGATGGCACAACTCCATACCTTCTTGGCTGCAGGTCCCCCGTAGCTGAATCTCATAGTGGGGCTCCCTGGAGGCAGAAGCCTGTCTGCGGACAGCAGCCGGATAAGCCTGGGCTGAGATCCCTGGAGGGTGCTGCGGGCTCCTGCGGTTCCTGGGGGGTCTCCGCTCCCGGGCGGGGGTCTTCCGGGGGCTGTGGTCCGGGTAGGCCGTGCTGTCCCGCCAGCTCGTTCACGGAGCGCATTTGCGCATGCCCGAGGTGCCGCTGATGGCGCGGCGCTTCCGGGTCACGTGACGTGCGTGCGTACGCACGCGTAGTGACGTCAGACGCCGTGTACCGATGCGAAGTATCGCGAGGGTGCGCGGCGCTGACTGATGACGTCACACGCCGGGACGCCGCATCCAGCAGCTGTGGAGTAGGCGGTCCAGGCGTTTATAGAGCCAGGGGCCCTCCAGCACTCCGTCCATGCTCCTAGGCGTCCAGGAGAGGGACTCACCAGCCAGCCTTCAGTTATCAGGAGATAACAGCCTGCCTTGCCGACAGTATGTCTGAGAGTTCGGGCAGGAGAGAGCGGGGACGCCACGAGAGATCGTCCAAATCTTCAAGAGACCGTGACACGGTACCAGCGGGACGAGGGGCATGTTGGTGAGAGTATTCCCTCCTCTTTGTTTTATATTGCTAATATTGGCGTTGAATTGTTGCTTTATAGGCATCTGATAGATCCCATAGAAAAAGATCGTCTAAACACCACCATAAAGAATGTGGGGAATGTGGAAACTTACTGCCAGATGACTATTCCAGGTCACTTTGCCAATACTGTGTGGATAAATTAGTGGCTCAGGAGGCCTCTTCCCTGGCGGATAATTTAAAACAAGTGGTCAGAGATGAAGTGCAGCTTTCCCTAAGAAATCTAGGGTTTGATAGGCCAGCCACAGAGACCCCGCTGGTGGCTCCTGGAGTTTCGGTAACCTCTGAACCTCCGGTGGCTCCAAGTGAGGATCAAGAAGAAGGAGAAGTGTACTTAATTTCTTCTAATGAGGATCAAGAGCAGCCTTCCACTTCTAGGGCTCTCTGTCCTACAGAAGATACTGAGCAGCTTATCAAAGCAATCAGATCCTCAATGAATATAGTGGAAGAGGAGGTGACTGTCACCCGAGGATGCGTTATATGAGGGGTTAGCCCCCAAGAAGATGCATAACTTTTCGGTTCACAAGAGTATTAAGGCATTAATTGACAACGAGTGGCAAAACCCAGACCGAAAATTTTTTATTCCTAGGTATTATAAAAGGAAATATCCCTTTGAAGAGGGTCAATGTAGCTCATGGAATAAGGCCCCGGCTATTGATGCACCTGTGGCAAAGATTGCGAGAAAAAATAGCCTTCCCTTTGATGATCTCGGGTCTCTTTCTGATCCTATGGACAGAAAGTCTGACTATTTTTCAAAAAGAACTTGGGAAGCAGCTACAGGTGCATTAAGAACCAGTATAGCAGCTACCTGCGTGGCAAGACCCTTAAGAATGTGGCTGACTAAGCTAAAGACTCAGTTAACTAATGATCAGGATACCACTAAGGTATTGGAAGATCTGCCTGTGATATCCAAAGCGGTGGACTTCCTAGCAGACGCTTCTACAGACACCATAAAAATGTCAGCAAGGGCGGCAGCGCTATCAAATTCCGCAAGAAGAGCACTTTGGCTCAAAGCATGGAAGGGAGATGTAGCCGCAAAGGGAAAATTATGTGGTATTCCATGTAATGGAGATTTGCTGTTTGGTCCGGTTCTAGATTCTCTACTAGAGAAGGCATCAGACAAGAAAAAATTTCCAGCTCCCCCCAAACAGCAGGAGTCCTTTCGTGGCAGAAGGCAATCCAGGAGGTCCTTTCGTCCCAACCAAGACAACAGGAAATTCAGAGTGCCAGGGAAAGGTAGAGGTTTTCTGTTCAGCTCCAAAGACGATAAACCTAAACCCCCTCAACAATGACGGGATGCAGGTGGGGGGGCGCCTGTCTTTTTTTGCCCAGGCCTGGAGGGAAATTTCTCCCAGTCCTTGGGTTCTAAATACAATTTCTTCTGGTCTGCTTCTGGAGTTCAGAAGCCCTCCAGTAGACAGATTCCTCCCCACCAGAATCCTGTCAGATCGGACGAAGCAAGTTATTATAGAGGAAGAAGTTTTGTCTATGATCAACAAAAACGTTTTAATCCCAGTTCCTCCATTACAACACCAGCAGGGATTCTATTCCCCACTGTTCCTGGTCAAAAAGCCAAATGGCTCTTACAGAGTCATCATAAACTTAAAGGGTCTCAACAAGTTTCTCCTATACAAAAGATTCCGTATGGAGACCTTGAAGTCCACAATAAATTTGTTATCCCCACACTGCGTCATGGCGTCAATAGATTTGGAGGACGCATACTATCACGTGCCCATCCATCCGATACATCAGAGGTTTCTCAGAGTGGCAGTGTGTATAGCGGGAAAGTGGACTCACCTCCAGTACAGAGCCCTGCCATTTGGAGTATCTCAGGCGCCAAGAGCCTTCACAAAGATTGTGGCGGATATGACGTCTTATATCAGAAAACAAGATATCCTCATAATACCATACCTGGACGACTTCCTGCTAGTAGCAGATTCAATCCCGCATCTTCAAGCCCAGATCCAGCTAGTATCAGACATTATCAGGAGGTTAGGGTGGAACATAAACCTGAAAAAATCAAACCTATGTCCCTCCAGACAGTGTGTATTTCTGGGCACTCTACTGGACTCGGAGAGACTGTTATCCCTTCTCCCTCCCCCAAAGAGAGAGGTAGTTATCAGGAGAGCAGAAGAACTCTTTCTCTGCCCCAGACCGGTGATAAGACACGCAATGTCGGTGTTGGGACTACTTACATCCTGTATCCAATCAGTACTCTGGGCTCAGTCCAGAACCAGAGCTTTACAATGGGACATTCTTCAGCATTGGAATGGCAGTCAGCAGACGCTAAACAAGACCTTCCATTTATCCTCCAAAGCAAGGATAAGTCTCCGTTGGTGGATGGAACCCAAAAATCTGGAGAGGGGGGTGAGATGGTCACCTATACAACAACTAAATCTAACAACGGACGCCAGCCCCTGGGGCTGGGGAGCACACCTGGGCAATACCTTTACCCAGGGCACTTGGCCTCCTCATCTCAGGCAACAGACCTCCAACTTCAAGGAGCTGTATGCAATCTTTCAAGCCTTACAAGACCTAGAGCCTTTAGTGTCCTCAAAGGATGTCTTAGTATACTCAGACAACACCACAGCTGTCTCTTACATAAACAAACAAGGGGGAACACGCTGCCAGACTCTCCTACAACTATCAGCCCAAATTTTCCTGTTCGCAGAACAACATCTACTATCACTAACAGCAGTTCATCTCAGAGGGGACCAAAACATCCAGGCGGACTTCCTAAGCAGGGTGAAGATAACCCAATCAGAGTGGTCTCTCAGCGAGGAGGTGTTTCAGCAGATCACCAGCAGATTCAGGCCTCCAACAGTCGACCTATTTGCGACCAGAGCGAACAGGAAAGTCAGAAAGTTCTACTCCCTCAGGCCAAGAGACTGCCCAGCGGCGGTAGACGCACTTTCTCAGAGTTGGAGAGGAGAGATAGCTTATGCCTTCCCCCCCCTCAACCTCATTCCCAGGGTTCTGAGAAAAATAATAGAAGACAGAGCTCAAGTTATTCTCATAGCTCCGTTTTGGCCAAAGAGACCCTGGTTCACACTACTGAGAAGGTTGTCAGTCGCCCAACCATGGATTCTCCCGGAGAAGAATCTTCTCTCCCAGGGCCCAGTACAGCACCCGACCTGTCCACACTTGCACTTGACTGCATGGATGCTGAAAGGCTAATCCTCAGAGGTAGGGGCCTCACAGACGATGTCATAAATACTATGCTAGCAAGTAGAAAAGAAGTCACGTCCTCAATCTATCTAAGATCATGGAGGGCCTTTTTAAAATTTTCTCAGGGAAGACAAGACCCTTTAGGGGAACCTAACATCCCATTGATCCTTAGCTTTCTACAGGCAGGGCTGGATAAGAATTTAAAACCGAGCACCCTCAAAGTTCAGATTTCAGCCCTAAGTACATTCTTAAATCATAAACTAGCAGATAACCTATTAATTAAAAGGTTTATCACAGGGGCACTCAGGTTAAATCCTTCAGTTAGGGTCACTATTCCCCCATGGGATTTAAACCTAGTCTTAGAAGCCTTAACTAAACCTCCGTTTGAACCATTAGAGTCTTTATCACTGAAAATGCTATCTCTCAAACTCACCTTTCTTTTAGCTATTACATCTGCTAGGAGAGTTAGTGAACTCCAGGCATTGTCAGCCTTTCCTCCTCACACCATTATCCTGGAAGATAGAGTAACAATGAAGACCCTTCCATCATTTCTTCCTAAAGTGGTTTCTGACTTCCATAAGAACCAGAATATTGTTCTCCCGTCTTTCTGTGACAGGCCCAAGAATGAGGGAGAAAGGAACTTTCACAATTTAGATGTCAGGAGATGCTTGATACATTACTTAGAGTCTACCAAAGACTTTAGAAAATCAGAGAACCTACTAGTTCAGTTCTCAGGCAAGAACAGAGGGACTTTAGTTTCCAAACCTACTATTAGTAGGTGGATTAAAGATACAATTTCACTAGCCTACACTTCCCAGGGGAAAGACCCGCCTACATACTTTTCCGCACATTCCACTAGGGCAGTAGCCACATCTTGGGCGGAGAGAGCAGACGCCTCTCTAGATCAGATTTGTAGAGCTGCGACATGGTCTTCTCCTCACACTTTTCTACGTCACTACAGACTCCAACTGAATCCACTTTCTGACCTATCCTTTGGGCGCAAGGTTCTGTCTGCTGTTGTCCCACCCTAGATCGTATATGTACTTGCTTATCCTCCAGGGGTGCTGTCATAGGGCGTCTGGGTAAAACCAGAATTACTTACGGTAATGATGTTTTCATAAGCCCATGACAGCACCCCTCCGGTATACCCACCCTATTTATCTTATCTATCCTTACGGATTTCTCTATCTAATTCTTTTCTTCTATCTTTCTTCTATATTTCAACAAACTATCTTGTGATATGTGTGCTCCGCTGGAGTACTTTTATATGAACTGAAGGTGTGGAGAGGTGTGTCAGCTTTTATCTTCTCAGGTTTCCTGTCAAGCGGTGGGAGGTCCTCTCCAGGGGTGCTGTCATGGGCTTATGAAAACATCATTACCGTAAGTAATTCTGGTTTTCACAGTAAGGGGGGGGGGAACCTACGCCAAAAAAAAGAGTTGCTGATAAATGCCGCAAGTGCGGCATTTATCAGCAAACAGTGGTGGTGGGTTATAGAAAAAAAAAGGGTGAAAAGGGGGGAAAAAAAACCCTACGCCAAAAAAGTGGAGTTGCTGATCAGCGGCGCACTTACACGCGATGCTGATCAGCACTCAGCGGCGAAAGGGCGCAAAAAAAAAAAAAAATTGAGGGGAAAAAAAAAAAAAAAACCTATTTCTTCACCCCAAAGCCACTGATTAGTGTATGATATACACTAACCAGCAGCTAGGGGGCAGTACTACGTACCTGACGGAAATAGCCGAAGATCTCCGGAAAAAACGCTACAAGACCCGAACGAAGAAGCCGAACGATGACGTGGAAAGAAGCAGACACCGAACGAAGACGCGGAAAGAAGCGGACGCCACGGAATCGCCGATTCGCCGCACCGGACGCTACGATCAGGTGAGTATGGTGCACTACACACCACACACACCTGCTCTGCTCACCTCAGCTAACCGACTGAGGTGTGCAGATCAAAGTAAAAATATTTATTTTTACTTTGATCGCCGCTATTGGCCGGCCGGGCTTGGCCGGCCAATAGCAGCGATCTGGGGGGGTGGCACCATGGCCCCCTCTAGTATACACACTAATGATGATTGGTGCTGTCTCGGACAGCACCAATCATCATTAAATTCCGGGTCCCCGATGACCCGGGAACCGGAAAATCACTGTAGTTGGCTGATTTGGATAAATCAGCCAATTACAGCGATCGTCGGCACGGAGGGGTTAATCACTCACCCCCCCCCCCCCCCCCCCCCGTGCCGACAAGCTACAGTGGTCTGCTGTTAGTAACAGCAGCCATCATTACCCGATCGCCGCGTGTTTACACGCAGCGGTCGGGTAAACATCGGGCGTAAATTTACGCCCTGGTGCGTTAAGTACCAGGCTGTGAGGGCGTAAGTTTACGCCCGATGTCGTTAAGGGGTTAAAGGGGTTATCCAGCGCTACAAAAACATGGCCACTTTCCCCCTACTGTTGTCTCCAGTTTGGGTGGGGTTTTGAAACTCCGTTCCATTGAAGTAAATGGAGCTTAAAGCGTAACTGTCGTCATTTCAGGGTCATTTTTTTGAAAACTTTAACCCTGCAATCTTCTGTCAGTAAGTTCATAGATAAGCACTGACCTTTCTGACCCCAGAATCCTGTGGTTTAGGTGCCCAGAGAGTCTACAAAAAGCTGACCTTCATGTCACCTCTTCCTGCTCCCTCATCTCCCTCGGCCCCTCCATAAGGATAGAATGGAGAGAGCAGAGCCCGTCTGCACTGGCTTTTCTGTAATGAAGACGTGTTTGCCTGATAATGCACAGATAAGAAGTTGGGGGGGGGGGGGGAGAGGCTGGGAGATTGCTTCTTCAGTACAGAAGGAGGCTTTTTTGGCTGATAAAACCTGTTAGGGTGCCTTCACACCTACCGACTCTCAGCGTTAATGCTGCAAGTCGGCTAGGTCCTGGCAGATCACTGTCAGTACATACACGCAGTGGTCTGAACGACCGCTGCGTGTATGGAAATCTGCCGGCTGCTTAACCACTTCTGATGCCGGCCGCATCCCGCTCCACTCTGTATACATACCTCCTCGCTCCACTGGGTCCTGGCGTCCTGCTCTCGCGCCCGGCCAATCAGCGTTTTGCCCTGCCGCAGCCACAGATTGGCCGGGCGGGAGAGCAGGACGCCGGGACCCGGTGGAGCGAGGAGGTAATGTATACAGAGCTGAGTGGGAGGCGGCCCGCCGGCATCAGAAGGGGTTAAGCAGCCGTCAGATTTACATACACGCAGCGGTCGTTCAGACCACTGCGTGTATGTACTGACAGTGATCTGCCAGGACCTAGTCGACTTGCAGCGTTATTAACGCTGCGAGTCAGTAGGTGTGAAGGCACCCTTACAGAGTTTCTTAAAATCGCTTATACTACTGATTTCTGCAATAAAAAAAAAATATGACAGTTATGCTTTAATTGCAAACCGCACATGAACTGGAGTAACAGTAGGGGGAAAAGTGGCCATGTTTTTGTAGTGCTGGATAACCCCTTTAAGGGAACTGTATGTTAGAAAGCCCCACAAAGCACCCCATTTAAGAAACTGCACCCCCCAAACTCTGCAAAAGCACATCCAGAAAGTTATTTAACCCTTTAGGGAAGTCACAGAAATAAAAGCTAAGTGTATAAGAAATTTGAAAAATTTTATTTTCTGTGCAGATTTTATTGTAATCCAATATTTTTCATAATTATAAACCTATTACCAGAGAAATGCACCCCAATATCGATTGCCCCGTTTCTGCAGTTTATAGAAATACCACATATGTGGCCCTATTGCGTTATTTGACGCAACCACAAGCCTCAGATATAAAGGAGCGCCTAGTGAATTTAAATGCCTCCGTTATATTTGGTCATTTTTGACTGTACCACTTCAGGTTGGCAGAGGCTCTGGGGTGACAAAACATAAACACCCCTAAAGGGACACAACATTTAGAAAGCTACACCCCTTGTGGAATGTAACAAGGGGTGCGGTGAGCATCTGGACCACACAGGTGTTTCACAGATTTTCAGAACAATGTGGCGTGAAAAAAGAAAAAAATATTTTTTACACTATAACTTTGTTCTAGCCTTCAATTTTTTATTTTCACAAAGGGATAAAAAGGAAAAAAAAAAAATGTGTAGCGCAGTTTCTCCAGAGTACGGAAATAGCCCACATGTGGACATAAAGTGGCAAGCAGGCGCAAGACGAGCCTCCAAAAGGAAAGGAGCGCCAATTGGCTTTTGGAAGCTGGATTTCACTGGAATGGACTTCAAGGGCCATGTCGCATTTACAAAGCCCTTGTGCTGCCTGGACACTGGAAACCCTGCACAAGTGACCCCATTCTGAAAATGACACCCCTCAAGGAATCTAACAAGAGGTGCAGTGAGCATATGGACCCCACTGGTGACGGGCATAAATGTGGAACAATGTGACGTGAAAGTGAAAAATTTAGTTTTTTCATTTTCACAGCACTAATGTGCCAGTCATCAAGCTGTCCATATCCTCACTGCACCCCTTGTTAAGATTCCTTGAGGGGTCTAGTTTCCAGAATGGGGTCACTTGTGGGGATTTTCCAGTGTTTTGGCAGCATGAGGGCTCTGTAAATGAGACATGGCGTTCCTCATCCATTCAAGCCTAATCCAGCCTCCAAAATCCAAATGGCGCTCCTTCCCTTCGGAGGCTTGCCCTGCACCCACATGGCGCTTTATGTCCACATGTGGGATATTTATGGACTAAGGGGAAATTGCTCTACACATTGTGTTTTTTTTTCTCTTTTAACCCCTTGTAAAAATGAAAAATTCAAGGCTAAACCAACAATACAGTGTAAAAAATGTAATATTTCATTTTCACGCCACATTGTTCCACATTTGTACCCGTCACCAGTGGGGTCCATATGCTCACTACACCCCTTGTTACATTCCTTGTGGGGTATAGTTTCCATAATGGCGCCACTTGTGGGGGGTTTTACTGCCTTGGCAGCACAGGGAGTGTTTCATTGCAACATGGACTTTGAAATCCATTCTACCCAAATCCAGCCCCAAAAAGCTAAATGGCGCTCCTACCCATTGGAGGCTCGTCTTGCAGCCGCAAAGTGCCTTAAGTCCACATGTGGGGTATATCCGTACTCGGGAGAAATTTGTTCTATTTCTTCTCTTTTAATCCCTTCTGCAAATGAGAATTGTCAAGACTAGATCAATGTTGTGTAAAAATTTAATTTTTTACACTTAGACATTGGCCTAGCCGCATATTTTTCGTTTTTTCAAGGGTTTAAAACAAGAGGGAAAAAAAAAAAAAAAGTGTAAAGCAGTTTGTCCTGAGTACGGAAATACCCCACATGTGGACAAAGCACCATGCGGCCGCAAGACGGGCCTCCGAAGGGAAGGCTTTTGGAGGCTGGATTTGGCTGGAAAGGATTTCAAGGGCCATGTTGTATTTACAAAGACCCTATGCTGCCAGGACAGAGGTAAACCCCCACAAGGGAACCCATTCTGGAAACTTCGCCCCTTAAGGAATCTAACAAGGGATGCAGTGAGCATATGGACCCCACTGGTGACTGGCACAAATGTAGAGCAATGTGATGTGAAAGTGAAAAATTTTCACAGCATGTGCCCGTCATCAAGCGGTTCATATCTTCATTGCACCCCTTGTTAGATTCCTTGAGGGGTGCAGTTTCCAGAATGGGTTCACTTTTGGGGGCTTCCCCTGTCTTGGCAATACAGGGACTTTGAAAATGCAAAATAGCATTCACCATCCATTCTAGCCAAATGGCGCATGGTGCGTTATGCCCACATGTGGGGTATTTCCGTACTTGGGGGAAATTGCACTACACATTTCGTCTGTATTTTTATCTAAAAATAAAGACTAGATAAATGATTTAGTGTAAAAATTTCTTTTTTTTCCACTAAATGTTGGTCTTGACTTGATTTTTTTCATTCCCACAAGGGGTTAAAAGAAAAAATAAATGAATTCTTGTATCCATCTGCTCGAACATACTCCTGTCACAACTTGGGATGTTACACTCTCTCCCGTATAGATTTTATGATAAGTAGTCCCAATGTTCTTCCCTTGGTCTCAGCTGTTACCTATGGATCCAGGGGCCCGTCGGACCACTCCCCTATTTTGTTGACGATTAGTCAGGAGGTGACCACAAGGAGTAGAAGCCATAGAATACACCTGTTCTGGCTGTCCTTAGTTGGTGAGCATGATAGAATACCTGATCATCATGCCTATGACAACCAATTGATACTCTGGGAAACTTTCAAGGCCTATTTAAGGGGGAACTTGCAATCCACTATATCTTACATTAAGGCTGGGTTCACACTACATATATTTCAGTCAGTATATTTCAGTCAGTATTGCAACCAAAACCAGGAGTGGATTGAAAACACAGAAAGGCTCTGTTCACACAATGTTGAAATTGAGTGGATGGCCACCATTTAATGGCAAATATTTACTGGTATTTTAAAACAACGACTGTTGTATTGAAATAAAGGCCGTTATTTACTGTTATATGGCGGCCATCCACTCAATTTCAACATTGTATGAACAGATCCTTTGTGTTTTCAATCCACTCCTGGTTTTGGTTGCAATACTGACTGAAATATACATATACTGACTGAAATATACGTAGTGTGAACGCAGCCTAAGAGGGAACGTGCGAGGGAAGAAAGGGAATTAGCGCAGAAGTGTATGGAACTAGAACATGCATATGTAACTAACCGATCAGAAGCCAATAAGAATGCGTGGTTGGGAGAAGGTACCTACTGTGTCTTAGAGAGAAGGCTGACCGTAAATTGTTCTTTTTCAAACAATCCTTCTTTGAATTAGGCAATCAATCTAGCAAACTGTTGGCTTTCCTGGTCCACCGTGATAGACAGTCACCCGCTATAGTGAAGATACTGGACGCAAATGGAGTAACGCACCTGACCAATGGGGCGATTGCGTCCCAGTTTCATCATTTCTATGAGGAATTATACTCGTCCAGAGTTACTTATGATTCTGTATCTCTTTCTGCTTACCTAGATGAAATTTCTTTTCAGAGTCTCTCGCCTGAGGACAAGGAAACGCTGGAGCTAGATATCACGGTGGATGAGGTGGCTGAGGCTCTTAAGGACATGCGGAAGGGTAAAGCGCCAGGTCCAGACGGTATCCCGGTGGAATTATACCAGATGTATGCTGAACAAATACTACCAGGTCTGGTGGCTATGTATAGGGCGGCCCTTCAGTCTAAAAAAACTCCCTGACTCTTTATATGATGCCACAATAGTAGTATTATTGAAGCCCGATAAAAACCCAGTGGAATGCACGTCATATAGGCCCATCTCGCTTTTGAATTTAGACTATAAAATTCTTACAAAAGTTATAGCCAATAGACTAAATAAGGTAATATTAAGCATTATACACTCTGATCAATCAGGCTTTATGCCAGGCAGGTCCACATCCGAAAACATCAGGCGGGTACAATCAGTAGTACAGGTGGGGGAGGCAAGAGGTGCAGACTGGGCAGTGGCGTCCCTAGATACGGCTAAAGCCTTCGCCTCAGTCGAACGGATATATCTTATAGAGGTTCTCAAGCGATTCGGATTTGGGCCTGTATTCATTAAATGGGTCACTAAACTATACTCCTCACCAAGGGCTAACATTCTAGTTAATGGACTACTATCCCCTTACTTTGGTCTTTCTAGAGCAGGCATGTCCAAACTTTTTTCGAAGAGTGCCAAATTTGATGAAGTGAACATGTGCGAGGGCCGACCATTTTACATGCTACATGCTATATGCTTTATAACACAGGCAGATAATAGCAAGCTGGATACCTGGGGGGCCGTAAAAGTTCGGAACACGGGCCGCAAATGGCCCTCCGGACGGACTTTGGACATGCCTGTTCTAGAGGGACTAGGCAGGGGTGCCCCTTGTCCCCCCCCCCTTCCTGTTTGCGGTAGCTATTGAACCCCTCGCCCTAATGATTAGACAATCCAGGATATATAAAGGAGTGATTAATGGCATTAGAGAAGACCGAATTGGTCTTTATGCAGATGACATGGTATTATTTATGAGTGAACCTAGGGACACTTTGCCTGTTCATATCATTGAACAGTTCGGGGTGTATTCCGGTTTCCAAATAAACTGGAACAAATCATTCTTTATGCCGCTACAGGAGGGGGGATGGGGCCCCGTTGAGTGCGAATTGAAGGTAGTGCAAAGTTTCAAATACTTGGGGATTATTATCAACAAGTCCTCTGTAAATGATTTAGCATCTAATGTTTTCCCCTTACTAGACTATGTTAAAGCGAAATTTAGTAACTGGGGGTTACTACCTTTGGCGGTTACCAGCCGTATAAATCTTATTAACCCTTTACCGCACAAGGACGTAACTGTACGTCCTCGCGCGGGTGCGGGCGTTCAGAACGGGGCTGCGCGGCGACCCCGCTCTGAACCGCGGCGGTCCCGGGTGCCCCTTGTAGCCCGTGCCCACTAATACAGTAATCAGATGCAGCTGTCAAACATGACAGCTGCATCCGATCACCGGCTGCAGCAATTCCCTGGTGTCTAGTGGCGGAGATCACTCCTCCGGGACATTGTCCCGGAGGAGCTATCTCCCTGTCTGATGCCGTCCGGGGACTCGTCCAAGATGGCGCCGTCCCTGGCTCGGCACTCGGTTGCATTCTGCTGCAGCAGCCGAAAGCAAACAAGTGCCGATCTCATTGCTCTTTGCTGTATATCTATACAGCAAAGATCTCAATGAGAGATCAAAGTATATATACTAGAAGTCCCCTAGGGGGGCTTCTAGTATGTATATGTGAAAAAAAAAAAAAAAAGTATTGTTTTAAGTAAAAAAGCCCCCTCCCCTAATAAAAGTCTGAATCACCCCCCTTTTCCCAGGTTATAAATAAAAGTAAACAAATAAATAAATAAACATGTTTGCTATCGCCGCGTGCGTAATCGCCCGAACTATTAATCACATTCCTGACTCGCACGGTAAACTGCGTCAGCGCAAAAAAATCCCAAAGTGCGAAATTGCGCATTTTTGGTCGCATCAAATCCAGAAAAAAATGTAATAAAAAGCGATCAAAAAGTCGCATATGTGCAATCAAGGTACCGATAGAAAGAACACATAATGGCGCAAAAAATGACACCTGACACAGCCCCATAGACCAAAGGATAAAAGCGTTATAAGCCTGGGAATGGAGCGATTTTAAGGAACGTATATTTGTTAACAATGGTTTGAATTTTTTACAGGCCATCAGATACAATATAAGTTATACATGTTATATATCGTTTTAATCGTAACGACTTGAGGAACATGCATAACAAGTCAGTTTTACCCCAGGGCGAATGGCGTAAAAACACATTCCCCCCAAATAAAAAAAATGTGTTTTTTTTTTTTCAATTTCACCACACTTAATTTTTTTCTGGTTTCGTAGTATACTTTATGCAAAAATTGAGCCTGTCATTGCAAAGTACAATTAGTGACGCAAAAGGGCTCATGTGGGTTTCTAGGTGTAAAAATGCAAGTGCTGTGGCCTTTAACAACAAGGAGGAAAAAACGAAAATGCAAAAACAGAAAATTAGCCTGGTCCCGAAGGGGTTAAAATGATTATATTACCTAAATGTTTATAGAACATACAGCAACCCCAATTCCGTTATATTTCTTTAAACGCTTACACTCGTTATTTCACCCGTTTATCTGGGGATCAAATAGATCTAAATTGAAGCAATCCACTCTGCAGAGGCCCAAAGATCTGGGGGGACTGGCTTTGCCAGATATCTTTTTATATTATCTGGCGGGACAGTTACAGTATTTACATACATGGGTAGAGGCCGGGATTTTGCCTAACAGAGAGCATCATCTCGCCCACCACTTGGGATTAAGACACTTGTGGCCTGTTCTGGAGGGGGGAATGCCTAGAGGGACGAAACTACTCCCATTACACAAATTAGCAGCTCAGGTTTGGAAGGAAACTAAAAAACTGTTGGGTTATTCAGATAATATGCTGGATATGCAGTTATGGTATAACCCCCAGCTTAACCATTTAACCGAGGCTCTGGAACCAACGTTTTGGATTGGGAAGGGTGTTTTATTAGGGACGTGTATGATGATAGGGGGTTCAAATCATTCCAGACTCTGCAACCTAAACATGACATACCAAGGGAGGCGATGTATAGATACATGCAACTTAAACATGCTTTCACTAGTCAGTTCCCACAAACTGGTAGACCGTTCTTCCAAGTTCCCATTAATAGGTATCATTAGGTCACAAGGCCCACGGGGACTCATCTCGGCCATATATTCTTACTTGATACGATCTAAAAGCGAGATGGAGACTGTGTCCGTGAGGAGTAAATGGGAGGCCACGATTTCCGATATATCTGATGATGAATGGCTGGACATGTTAACTTCCCACATATATGTGTTGCCCGCTGCTAACAATAAAATTATTCAGCTATATATCACATACCAGAGCTATCTGACACCCATACGGTTACACAAAATGGGGAGGTACCCAACCACAGAGTGCCATAGATGCTGTGCTCTGACTTTTGGCACATGATGTGGGCGTGTGGGGTAGTCCAGGCTTTTTGGGAAGGGGCAGTAGATGTGTTGTCGTCGGTCCTAGACGTACGGATACCCCTGGATCCAAAGGTAAGCTTATTTGGCTTACTAGAGGAAGACCAATGGCCTCACCACCAGAGGATATTCTTAAAGTAGGCCCTATTTGTGGCTCGGAAAGCTGTCGCTATCAGGTGGATGGACCCGAGGCCCCCTACAGTTAGGAAATGTCTGTCCCTTACAAATGCGGTATTACCGTATGAATATGTGACCTATAAGGACAGGGGGTGTAAGGGCAAATTTCAAAAAGTATGGGGCTGGTGGTGTGCTTCCCCCTTGACCAACTATCCACCTAATCAGTACATCCGTTCCGTAGGGGTGAGAGATGTGGTTACCTAAAGCAATGTTTTTTGTTTAGTTTTTTTTGGAGGGCTGCGAGCACGTCTATGGCTCTGACTGGAAACCAATTTATTGACCCTTATTTGTTATCCTTCATCACTTTCTGAATTTTATGAAGATTTCTGTATGATCTGGCGGAATATGTATTGTTTGTGCATATACACTTATGTGGACTGTACTCCACTTGTTGCAATACTGTTTGTAAAACTGTTTGTACAAACTTCAAAAAAACAAGTTTAAAAAAATAAATAAATAAATGCAAAAACGTGTAGGGCAATTTCCAGATAACGAAAATACCCCACATGTGGACATAACCTGCCATATGGGCACAGGACAAGCCACCAAAGGGACAGAGCGCCATTTAGAGGCTGGAATGGAGGATGGAGGCAGGTCACATTTACAAAGCTCCTGTGCTGCCAGGACAGTGGGAAACCCCCACAAGTGACCCCATTCTGGAAACTACACCCCTCAATGAATCTAATGAGGGGTGCAGTGAGCATATGGACCCAACTGATGACGGGCACATATGTAGAACATGTGTTGTGAAGATGAAAAATACAATTTTTATCATTTTCACAGCACAAATGTGGCCGTCACCAGGGGGCCATATCCCTGCTACCCCCCTTGTTAGATTCCTTAAGGGGTGTAGTTTCCAGAATGGGGTCACTTGTGGGGGGGTTTCTACTGTCTTGGACGCACAGAGGCTTTGTAAATGCAACATGGCAAGCCTCTAATGGGAATGGAAGTCATGCCTATTTAGTTGGGGAAAAGGGACAGTTTTAATTTATTTGGGGGTATTAAGCCAATTATTAGTTTATAACGTTGAAAAGGACAAGAGTCTATCAAATTCAACCTGTGTTTATCCATAGGAAGGCAAAAAACCCTTGTAAGGCAGACGACAGTAGCCTCATCACAGGGGAAAAACAAATAACTGACCTGATAATTTATTTTCTTTGAGCCTATGACGGCACCCCTGGAGAGGTCCACCTCCCACTTCCATAGGACAGGAAACAGGAAGTCCCTGTATCTTTAAAAAGCAATCACTCCCTCTCAGCACCAGAATTCAAGGACCTAGGAGCGAAGCTCGAGATACACAACAAAAAAACAAATTGTCTTTTTTTTTCCATATTTATATATAGTCTATTATTTACATTTCTACACATTTACAATAAGTCAGGGAGGGTTTTAGACGGGGTGCAGTCATAGGCTCAAAGAAAAGAAATTACTAGGTCAGTAATTTATGTTTTCTCTTTGCCCTTTGACAGCACCCCTGGAGACTGGACTAGGAATAGAACCGCCGGGGGGGGGGGGGGACGACTACTGCCTGTAGTACCTTACGGCCAAAGGCTAGCTAACTACTAGAGTCTATAATGGCGGAAAAACGTGTGGGGAGTACTCCAGGTTGCTGTTTTACATATTTGTTCAATAGGAACAGCTGCTCTCTCTGGCCATGATGTTTCTACTGCTCTGGTAGAGTGTGCACCAAAGCCTACTGGTACCTCTTTACCCGCACACTGGTAACATTGTACTATGGCCTGTTTGACCCACCTAGATATCGCTTGAGAAGAGGCCGCTTTGCCCCTCGTTTTCCCCTGAAAAGAAATTAACAGGTTATTAGCTGTACGCCATCCTCCTGTGGTTTTTAGGTAATACAGGATAGCTCTTCGAACATCTGAAGTATGGAATGAGAGGCCTCTATCCGCTAGTAATTGCCTCTCAAGTGCCAGGCCGTCAGATGTAGGTTCTGAACTTGTGGATGACATATTGGACCCTCTATTGTTCATTCTTCAGCGTGGACAGAGCAGGAGCGCGCGCCTCTCTAACGGCATTCCGCGGCATTATTGTCCGCTAGTTTTACGATAGAATTCCGCTAGTTTTCTTCAGTGGGAACGAAGCCTTACATCTGAAGGGTGTGGAAAACTTCAGGGCAGACTCTCGGCAGACCTTCCCTCAATCGGGGAGTGGGAACTATGCCAAGAGACTTTTTCAGAAATATGCACTCTGTGGGGCACCCCATAATGAGAGGGAGGCTAACGGCATCCCGCAGCGGACAATCCCACCGTGGAATTCCGCTAGTTTTCCTCAGTGGGAACGAAGCCTAAGGCTGATAGAGAGAGGCAATGTGGTTCCACTAACCTGAACAGGAAGTCTCATAAGATTCTGAGACCTGGTGCCCCCCTGATGGTTAATGTAGGCGACTGTAGTCTGGTTGTTTGAAAGGACTCTTACATCCTTCCCTTCTATGAACGGAAGAGCTTGTGACAAAGAGGAATACTGCTCTTAATCCCTCACATTTTGGGGGTCCTTGGCCTCTTCCGGGTTCCAAAGCCCCTGGAAAACCAGAGAACCGGAGTGAGCCCCCCACCCCCGGGGACTGGCGTCTGTGGTGATAGTGATGACGTCCTTGGGGCTCCAGGGGAGACCCCTGGAGAGATGTTCTATGTCTGTCCACCAGGAGAGGGATCTGCAAGTCTGTGGAGACAGAATAAGGGGAGAGTCAAGGGTTTCTACTGTACCCTCGAGTGATATTGTGCCCAGGGGATGGCAGGAATGCAGGAAGTGAGCAGGCCTAGAACTGACATGGCTTTTCTAAATGTGGTGAGAGGTTGGTCTATGAGATTTTTAGCCTTAGAAGTAACAAAAGAAATCTTATGCTGTGGTAATAAGGACTTTTTAGATATTGAATCCAGTAGGATCCCTAAAAATTTACAGGATTGCGAGGGGATCTTATTGGATTTCTCATCATTCACTTCCCACCCTAGTTTAGACAGGATACCCTCCACTATACAGATCTGGGACTGAAGAGAGGAAGCTGAGTCACTGACTAAGAGGAAGTCATCTAAATAGGGAATAATGATAATGTTGAACTCCCTAATGTGAGCCATGACTTCTGCCATCACCTTTGTAAATACCCTGGGTGCCTGGGAGATGCTAAATGGTAATGCTTGATACTGGTAATGGCAGACAGAATTTCCTATTTTAACTGCGACCCTAAGGAAGCTCTGATGTTCCGGGTTAATGGGGATGTGATAATACGTATCCTTTAAGTCTAGGGTGGCCATAAAACAACCTTCTGATAGACTCAAAATGGCTGAGGAGACTGACTCCATTCTGAATCTTTCATTGGTCAGAAATTTGTTCAGGGGTTTTAAATTAGAATGATTATCAAATGAACCATTTAGCTTCCTGACTAAAAATAGTGTGAAGTAGAATCCTCTACCCCGCTCTGATTCAGGGACAGGAACCAAAACCTGCTTGCTCAACAGAGACCGTACTTCTAGAATAAGAGCTGCATGCTTATCGGGATCAGAAGACAAATCAGTAGTAATAAACCTTTCCCCTGGGGAGGACACAAATGAAATCTTTAATCCATATTTTATTGTGTCTAGCACAAATGTACTATTAGAAATACTACACCATTCAGACACAAAATACAGAAGGCGACCTCCCACAGGGCCCTGGCGTCATTGGGTCTGCTTTTTGGAACCATCTGAACCTGCCATTAAAAACCCTTTGGATCTTTTAAGGGCTCTCCTTTCTTTATTAGTAGCCCCTCCCCTGTGTATGTTCCTACCTCTTCCTTTGAAGGAACTGTTGGGCTGCTGCGGGATGAGCGGAAAGCCCTTTTTCCTATTCGAGGCTTTTTCAAGGATATCATCTAGGGCTGGTCCGAACAAAGACCTGCCCTCACATGGGACACCGCACAATTTGGCCCTTGAGGTGACATCACCCTTCCACTCCTTGAGCCAGATAGATCTTCTGGCTGAATTAGATAAAGGAGATCTTGCCTTTAATCTGAGAGCATCAGTCGATGCCTCAGACACAAAGGACACCGCATAGTCTAAGAAGGACTTAAGGAGATCCTCAGCGGAGGTACCTCTACTGATGAGTTCCTTTAAGTCAGACATCCAGACTCCAAGGGATCTGGAAACTGCTTCTGCGCGTCTGTCCATAGGATCTTTTAAAGTTGCGCAGTCCTCAAATGGTAAAGCATTACGCTTAGAAATCTTAGCAAGTGGCGGACCTATCTTAGGAGCGTTTCCCCAAGTAGCTGCTTCCTCCTGGTCAAAGCGGTACTTTCTTTTGAAATGCAAAAAAAAAATCACATATAGATGTGCTCATAACTATTCTTTTATGTAAATACTAAATAAGCAAGTATGGAAGAGCGTTTGACTTACAGCCCTTGGTACGAAAAATATCCTATTAGGGTTGGACCACTCATGGCTGATTAGTTTTTATACTCTAATGTTTGGGAAAGTTAAGGAGTTTTCTGGGAGCCAGACCTTCAAACATGACATCCTGAACAGATCTGGTTTCAGGAATTTCCTCCAAGTCCATGGTCTGTCTGACTGCCTTCACCAGGTCATAAACGAAATCAGTAGCAGATGTAGGCCCAGTCGTATTGCCCTCAAATTCGGAATTAGAATTGAGCTCCCCAGAATCTTCCAATCCAGATAATTGTTCCTCCTCCTGGGTAGATTGAGGTGGTGGTGGTGGGTGATAAGGTCTACTAGGTTCTTCCAAAAAAACAGGAGGGGCAATAACGGGTGTTTGTACAGGGATAGAAGCCCTGATTTCAATTCTAATCATATCCCTCATATTACTCATAAATGAGGGGCCTTGATCATCCAGCACTTTATTCATACATCCTCCACAAAGAGTTTTATTATATGAACTACTTAAACGTTTCTTACAGGGCAATCTCTGCTCTTAGATCAAGCTTTTTTACAGGTAACCTCCTAAAAAAATGAATGAAAAGATATCAGAAACCATGTGCTATAATGCTGTGGGGGGCTCCCCTCTTACCCACTTCATACTGCAGGTGCCTGTGCTTCAGGTCTTACAGCATCAGCGACTTCGTTCTCCATGGTGCCTCAAATAGCTTCTGGAGGTCAGAAGAGGATCAGTGGGTAGATTCCTGCAGATGCAGCCGTCCAGCACTGAGCACTCACCACTGTGAGGCCCTGTGCTGCCTTTTAAATCTGGCGCCACAGATCATGTGACCGTCTGGCCCTGCCCCCTCCGCTGATGCGGCCTACACCCTCCCGAGGTAGGCCGTAGCCTCCGGAAGTTTTCAGGCACGGCCGCAGCGTTCCCTCCCCCCGACGTAACCCGGAAGTGGCAAGGAGGCCGGGCCGACCTGCGAACGCGGCACCGCGGCCACACATGGGATCCCTGGGCCCCACCTGGAGGTGCAGAGGACCGGGCCAGACTGGGAGGCTGCTCTCCTGTAAGGAGCCTAATGCCACTGGGGACCAGTAAGACATTGGGACTGGCCAAACCCCAGTCACTGCTTCTTCTTATCCAGGGAAGGAAAGGTGGAGAATCCACCTTCCAGCTCCTGCTCCCGTAGGGACAGGAAACAGAACTGGTGCTGAGAAAAAGTGATTGCTTTTTAAAAGATCCAGGGACTTCCTGTTTCCTGTCCTATGGGAGTGGGAGGTGGACCTCTCCAGGGGTGCCGTCAAATTTCTTCCTGACTCCATAATGGCAATCAGAATAATCCCTGGATCAACGTGACCCCTGAAATAGGAATAAGGGACAGAATTTAGAAAATTTAGAACTCCAATGATGTGTGGTACGCCTTGAAGCGATCCTTTATGCAGAGGCCGGGGTGATCAGGACAGGTCACACTGGTAAATGGTGTCCTTCCTGATCCCCCTTTTGTGACACACACTGCACTTCTTTTGGGATCTCCCCTTTTTTCCAGTGTAGGGTACTGCCACAGAGGAGGGGTTTTGAGCTTGGAGCTATCCAGCACCAGGAGCAGTGCATTGGAGAGGTTGTGCTGGGAGGTGTTTTGTGCAAGGATCTGTGCGGTCGGGCATACCTGGAGCTGTGCGTTCAGGCTGCCGGGAGCACTGCAGGGGGCATGCTTGGAGGCTTTGCTAAGAAGGGAGGGAGGGCTGACCACAATGAGGAACGCCCCGGATCGTGACGTTGCAGGGTCCACGTCACAACCCAAGATGCCGCTTAGGAAGCCAAGTTCGTCGTGACATCACCAGAAGTAACTGAACTACAGCACTTCCAGAGTTTAGAGTGACACAGGAAAATAGGGTAAGGCCATGGAATCAGCAATAAAGAGTATATTTAGATGTTATATAACTTTACATGTAGGGAGGAACTGTGTAAAAAAAAAATAATTCACCGCACTCCTCCTTTAACACTTTTTTTTTTTTTTTTTTACACTTAATACTAGAAGTTCCTCAGGGGGGTTTCTAGTATATCACACGGATCTCTCATCGAGATCTATGCTGGGGGGGTGTGGATGGCTGCATACAAGTAATTAGTTGCAGCTGTCAACTTTGACAGCTGCATCTGATTACTTTATTAGCAGGCACGGCGATCGGACAGTGCCTGCTAATAGCCGCGGTCCCGGGCTACATGCGGCACCCGGGACCACAGCGGTTCAGAGAGGTCAGTGCTGACTTAAAAGGATATAGCCCGGTGATGTAGCTGTAAATTAACTCTTTGTTGTCCTGTTTTAGTGCCTTATCTCCCTCCACCCCTCCCCTCTCCGTAGAGAACCATGAAGACAGGGGGGAGAGCTTCAAACTGCTTTTTCATAATAAAAATGCATTCTTCAACTAATAAACCCATTTACAAAGTTTCTTACAATCGCCTGTACTATTGATTTTTGCAAAAAAAATTTTTAATGACAGTGACGATTTAACCCCTTGACGCATGACGGATATACCAGTCATGCGGTCGTTAAGGGTAAACAAAGAGTGCTCCCGGCGTGAGCCCTCTCTGCAGCCCGCGGTCCTTGGTTGCTAGGTGCAGCCAGTGACCGCGGGTATTAGCCGCCGCGGCCGGCTAATTAACTATTCAAATGTAGCTGTCAAAGCTGACAGCTGCATTTGAATAGTATATGTGCCCCCTGTCCCTGGTGTCTAGTGGGGGATGTTCCCCCCCTGAGATGTGATCGCGGAGGGGAGAAACGTTCTAAGGAGCCGGCCGGGGCTCAGCGTTGGAATGACGCTGATCCCGGCTCGGCAATTCATGTATGTGGTCTGCAGCAGACCATTATAATAGAGCACCGATCTGATTGATCATTGTTCTATTATATACACAGCATTGATCTCAATGGGAGATCAGTGCTGTGTATATAGAAGCCCCCCAGAGGGCTTCTAATTACTGTATAAGAAAAAAAAATTAAGTTTTTATTAATAAATAAACCCCTCCCCTAATAAAAGTCCAAATCACCCCCCTTTTTTTACATTTTATCAATAAAAATAAACAAACAAACATGTTTGGTATCGCTGCGTGCGTAATCGCCCGGAATATTAATTTATTTAATTCATGATCTTTCACGGTAAATGGCGTAAGCGCAAACAAATTCCAAAGTGCAAAAATGTGCATTTTTGATTGCATCAAATCCAGAAAAATAATAAAAATCGATCAAAAAGTCGCATATGCGCAATCAAGGTACCGATAGAAAGTACAGATCATGGCGCAAAGAATGACACCTCACACAGCCCCACCGTACCGACTTGAGGAACATATATAATATGTCAGTTTTTCCATAGGACACGGCGTAAAAACAAAGCCCTCCCAAAGAAAAACAGTTTGGTTTTTTTTCAATTTCACTGCGCATATAATTTTTTCCTGGTTTCGCAGTATATTTAATGCAAAAATTCAGCCTGTCATTGCAAAGTACAATTAGTGACAAAAAATAACGGCTCATGTGGGTCCGTAGGTGTAAAAATGCAACTGCTATGGCCTTATATACGCAAGGAGGAAAAAAACGAAAACGCAAAAACGAAAATTAGCCCGGTCCTTAAGGGGTCCTTGTGTTTAAAAGACCATAGCACTTGCATTTTTCCACCTAGAAACCCACATGAGCCCTTATTTTTTTGCGTCACTAATTTGTCATGAACACGCGCGCCAACCTGCGCCGGCCCTGACAAGGGGGAGTGGAGACCTGACCACAAGAGGCGGAAAGGATCTAATACAAGGACCAAAGAGGGGAGAAGGACAAGACAAAGGGATCGGAGGAATTTGGGTGCTCTGACCTCCCCTGGGTTGCTCTAGCCCTACAGGTCGATTCACCTCACGCTTTAAGCCCTGCTACCAGGCCGTTAACTCGATCGTAAATCGCCACCTGCCGCCTTCCGCACACCCAGACACCAGACACCCACTTGGCCACAAACACTGCCTGCTCGCTGGCCAACACAAACACAACACTTCTCTGTATCTGGACCCACCAGTCGCTGTCATACACGGGACCCATTGACCGCTGCCAGGCACACATCCATGAAGCACGCACACAGAACTATGCTATGTTGGGACCCACCGGCTGTCATCATACACGTGACCTTCCAGCCGCTGCCAGACACCCAAACACAACTTTGCTGCCACCACCCTATTACGTTACTGGGGAGACAGGGAACCCCAAGAGTGTTTGTCATTTGCAATGACAGGCTGAATTTTGCATAAAATACACTGCGAAACCCTGGGGTAAAACTGACTTGTTGTGCATGTTGCTCAAGTCGTTACGAATAAAACGATATATAACATGTATAACTTTTATTTTATCTGATGACTTGTAAAAAATTCAAACCATTGTTAACAAATATACGTTCCTTAAAATCACTCCATTCCCAGGCTTATAGCGCTTTTATCCTTTGGTCTATGGGGCTGTGTCAGGTGCCATTCTTTGCACCATGATTTTTATTTTCTATCGGTACCTTGATTGCGCATATACAACTTTTTGATTAATAATAATAATAATAATAATAATAATAATTTTTATTTATATAGCGCCAACAGATTCCGCAGCACTTTACAATTCTGGAGGTACATACATAGACAAAAAAAAAAAAAATCGACATTACAGAGATACATATAATTATCCATACATGAGGAGTGAGGTCCCTGCTCGCATGCATGAGCTTACACACTATCAGGAGGGGGTGCGAGACAAAACTGCAGAGGGGCAAAGTGCATCGTTGTTCTTATGGTCCAGCCATCTTTATAAATAAGGCAGTGCGGGTAAGGGGGGGTGAACCTGTCACCAGCCAATGCCTGCATACACAGGTCTAAGTGCTTAAATGCTTGGTGTGTGTGTGCGTGGTGGAGGTGTGTGTGTGCGTGTGCGTGTGGAGGGGGGGTTGAGGGTTGAGTCAAAATTAGGGAACCTGGTAAGCCTGTTTGAACAGATGTGTTTTGAGGGCACATTTGAAGCTTTGTGTATTGGTGGTGAGTCTGACAGTCTTGGGTAGTGCATTCCATAGAACTGGTGCAGCTCGGGTTAAGTCCTGCAGACGGGAGTGAGAGGTGCGGATCAAGGTGGATGTTAATCGTAAGTCATTAGAAGAGCGTAGGGCACAGGTAGGGCGGTAGACAGAGATGAGGGAGGAGATGTATGGAGGTGCAGCACTATGGAGAGCCTTGTGGGTGAGCAGGAGGACTTTATATTGTATCCTGTGTTTAACAGGGAGCCAGTGTAGTGACTGGCACAGGGGGGAGGCATCAGTATAGCGGCTGGACATGGGGATGAGCCTGGCCGCTGTATTGAGAATGGACTGGAGAGAGGAGAGTTTAGAGGAAGGAAGGCCAATTAGTAAGGAATTGCAGTAGTCAAGACGGGAATGAATCAGAGCGACAATGAGAGTTTTAGCAGATTCGACAGGAAGGAAGGGACGGATTTTAGAGATGTTTTTTAGATGCAGATTACAGGAACGTGAAAGAGATTTAATGTGAGGAGTGAAGGACAGATCTGAGTCAAACATAACCCCAAGGCAGCGGGCTTGCTGTGTAGGGGTTATGTTTGCACCACAGACAGAGATGGAGATGTCAGGTGGAGGGTGTTTAGCAGAGGGAGGGAAGACAAGAAGCTCAGTCTTAGAAAGGTTTAGTTTTAGGAATAGGGAGGACATAGCGTTAGAGACGGCAGACAGACAGTTACTGGTGTTCTGTAGAAGAGCAGGGGTGATATCACGGGAGGAGGTATATAGCTGGGTATCATCAGCATAGAGATGGTACTGAAAACCAAACTTGCTGATGATTTGTCCGATGGGTAAAGTGTAAAGTGAGAAAAGGAGAGGGCCCAGGACTGATCCCTGAGGAACCCCAACTGTAAGGGGGAGAGAAGATGAAGTGGAGCCAGAAAGTGATACACTAAAGGAGCGGTCGGAGAGATAGGAGGAGAACCAGGAAAGAGCAGAGTCCTTGAGGCCGATAGAGCGGAGCGTGGAGAGGAGGAGCTGGTGGTCTACAGTGTCAAAAGCTGCAGATAGGTCCAGGAGGATGAGAAGTGAATAGTCACCTTTAGATTTGTCGGAGAGGAGATCATTAGAGACTTTAGTAAGGGCAGTTTCTGTAGAGTGGTGAGGACGGAAACCGGACTGAAGGGGGTCAAGGAGAGAGTTGTCAGAGAGGTAGCGGGTTAGGCAGGAATAGACCAGACGTTCCAACAGTTTAGAGATAAAAGGAAGATTAGAGACAGGTCGATAGTTGGCTGCACAGGAGGGGTCTAGGGAGGTTTTTTTCAGTAAGGGAATGTTTGAAAGCCGAGGGGGAAGATGCCAGAGGAGAGGGAGAGGTTGAAGATTTTAGTAAGGTAGGTAGTGACAACAGGAGAGAGAGACTGGACAAGGTGTGAGGGAATAGGGTCACTAGGGCAGGTGGTGGGACGAGAGGAGGAGAGGAGTCTGGAGACTTCCTCCTCTGTTACAAGTTCAAATACTGAGAGGGAAGAGGAGGAAATACAAGAGGGAATGGGATCAACACTTCTTTGGGACTGGGAGGTGATCTCCTGACGGATGGTATCTTTCCTTTCCTTGAAGTAGGATGCTAGGTCTTCAGCACAGAGGTTAGTTACGGGTGTCTGAACTTTGGGTTTGAGGAGGGAATCAAAGACGTTTTGGGTTATGGGATAGAGAAGAAATGAGAGGTAAAGTAAGATTGTTTAGCAGAATGAAGAGCGGAGTAGTAGCTTCTAAGCACAAATTTGTAATGTAGGAGGTTTGCATCAGTTTTAGACTTCCTCCACGAACGTTCAGCACACCTAGAACACCGTCTAAGAAAACGAGTTGAAGGTGTGTGCCAAGATTGTGGTCGTCTGCGTTTTGCTGATTGAGGTGTGAGGGGTGCCATTTAGTCAAGGGTTGTTTTGAGAGTGTCGTGATAGCATTTGGCAGCCAGATTGGGACAGGAGAGTGAAGAGATAGGAGGCAGTGATGACTGTACAGAGTCTGTAAGTTGTTGGGTGTTGATGGCACGTAAGTTTCTGTACATGACAAGGGTTGGGGTGTCAGGAGGAGAATGAGTGTTAGTGATTGAAAAGGAGAGAAGATTGTGGTCCGAGAGCCCGGTAGGAGTGTTATTAAGGCGAGAAACTGGGCAAAGTCTGGAGAAGACAAGGTCCAGGGTATTCCCACCCTTGTGGGTTGGAGAGTCAGAATGCTGGGAGAGGCCAAGGGAGGAGGTTAGGGAAAGAAACTAAGAGGCTGATGGGGAAAGTGGTTTGTCAATAGGGATATTAAAATCGCCCATGATGAGGGCGGGAATGTGAGAAGATAGAAAGTAAGGAAGCCAGGTAGAAAAGTGGTCAAGAAAGCGTCGTTGTGAACCAGGGGGGCGATTGATGACTGCGACTCTCAGGGAAAAGGGCCGGAAGAGCCTAATGGTGTGCACCTCAAAAGAGGAGAATGAGAGGGAGGGCTCAGGGGGAATGACCTGGTAAGTGCAGAGAGAAGTACACCCACTCCTCCACCATGTCTGTTATCAGGTCTAGGAGTATGGGAAAATTTAAGACCTCCATGGGTCAGAGCAGCAGGTGAGGCTGTGTCTGACTCTTGTAGCCATGTTTCTGTGAGAGCCAGCAGGTTGAGTGATTTATTGAGGAATAAGTCGTGGGTTTCAGTGAGTTTGTTGCAGACAGATCTAGAATTCCATAGAGCACAGTTAATGGAGATGGGGTCTGGCATGCAGGGAATCTTAATCAGGTTAAAAGGGTTTCTGTAGGTGGCCGATGAAGAGAAGCTGTAAGTAAAGGTTGGAGGACCAGGGTTAGGAGAGATGTCTCCAGCAGTAAGCAGGAGCAGAGATAGAGATAGCAGGTGTGAGTAAGAGGGAGGGAGGGAGGATGTTTGGAGGGAATGGGAAGAAATGGCTTATTGTATGGGAAAAAGACAGCAGGGGGGGTTAGATCAGCAGGTAGAAGGGAAGGAGAGATAAATATACTATTGCTTGATATAGAAGTTGGGGGTTTGGAGCAGAGTTTGAGTATTAGGGAAGCAAAAGTGATAGCAAAGGTGAACATTTTTGGAGAGCTGAGGAGTATATGGAATGCAGTTACCTTCAGTTCCAATTCTGGTTTAATTCATCTAGACACTTTGACTGATCAGCACTTCCGAGTGGTCAGGAATGACCAGAGCAGTTCACTATATAGTTAGATAACTAGCTGAGAAGTACTACCAGGTGTGAAACATGGGGTGGGTGGGGAAGAGATGGAAGAGGGCAGGGGTAACTGATAAAGAGAAGATTGTAAACAAACAGTTTGGGTTCACTGCTTAGAAAAGAGGGCAATAAAAGTCAATGCTGAGAAGAGTAGAGCCAGATATCATACCATGAAATTTAAACAATGCAATGGATAATGGGGGTAGGAGTAGATAGTTGGAGCCAATTCATACCATGAAATTTAAACAATGCAATGGATAATGGGGGTAGGAGTAGATAGTTGGAGCCAATTCATACCATGAAATTTAAACATTTTATTAAATTTTTTCTGGATTTGATGCAACCAAAAATGCGCAATTTTGCACTTTGGAATTTTTTTGCGCTTACGCCGTTTACCGTGCGAGATCAGTAATGTAGTTAATAGTTCGGGCGATTACGCATGCGGCGATAGCAAACATGTTTATTTTTTTACCTTTATTTAAAACATGGGAAAAGGGGGGGTGATTCAAACTTTTATTAGGGGAGGGGGCTTTTTACTAACACTTTTTTTTTTTTGTTACACACATATACTAGAAGCCCCCCTGGGCGACTTCTAGTATATATACTTTGATCTCTCATTGAGATCTTTGCTGTATACTTATACAGCAAAGATCAAAGAGATCGGCACTCGTTTGCTTTCGGCTGCTGCAGCCGAAAACAAACGAGTGCAGAGCCGGGGTACGTGCCACCTTGGAGCGGACCCCGGCCGGCACCAGACACTGAGATCGCTTGTCCCGGAGGAGCGATCTCCGCCACTAGACCCCAGGGAACGGCTGCATACGTGAATCGGAGGCAGCTGTCAACTGACAGCTGCCTCCGATTACCTGATTAGCTAATTACCTAATAGCCGTGGTCCCGGGCTATTACCTAATAGCCGTGGTCCCGTTGCTGCGCGGCCCCGCTCTGAACACCTCCTCGGGACATATAATCCTTTAGAATTTAAATGCAGCATATGCAATGGCAGTGCCCCCTCTGTATGAAAATGCACCATCCATTCTGCCCCCTCCCTGCCCCGTTGGCGCGCAGGTGCAGAGTTGGCCAATGCAAAAATTTATTCTCAGAACAAGCGTGTGCGAATGAATTTGCAAATGAGCCCTTTGCGCCAGAATATTCAATATAAGGCACTTAACGTCAGCCATATGGCTATATAAAGTCCTGCTGCACATACCCCGTGCAGCCGGAACATATATAAATATTCCTGGCTATGAAGGGGTTTTACTTTGTGCAGGGCAGTTTCAATGTGATCGGCACTGCACACATTACTGTCCAAATACCCAGGAATGACAGGCAGCCGGGGTCCCGCAGCTGCCTGTCATTAACCCCCTTAAACGCCACAATGCACAGTGATCATGGTGTTTAAGGTAGTCAGTGAAAGGACAAGGATCTGTCGCTGACTGATCACTTGTACCAACAGGCAGGTGTAAGCCACTTACCTCGTCCTGTCGGATCTTCGATCTGTAGATAGCGTCTGCTCTCAGACAGACTACGTACAGATCGACGATAACACCGATGAATGCTATGGCATAGCCTTCATCAGTATATACAATCAGAGCATGTGTAAAAAAAAATAAATAAAGTTTTAAAACATAAAAAAAACAAAGATTTATATTACCCCCTTTCCCATTATACAAATAAAAATATTAAAAGAACATAAAAAATAAATATATTACATAGTGTAGTGTGCGGAATTATCCTATTAAAATATAACAATGTTGTTGCTGCACGGTGAACGGCTTAAATAAATAAAAAAAAAAAAAACACACCACAATTGCTGATTTTTAAAAATTATACTAGAAAAAATTATTTCTTACACCAATACGATACCAATAAAAACTAGGGATCATGGCGCAAAAAATGACACCTCAACAAGCCCTGTAGGTAGAAAAATAAAAGCGCTGTGGCTCTTAAGAGTCAAATTAATGCAATGTTCCTCCCAGCATTCTAACATCCGGGCACCAATGGGCTCGGTCATAAGGAGGTTAATAAATGCCCTCCATGCTGACAGCAGCCAATGATTTGTGCAGCTTTGTTCACCATCTTTTGGCTAATCATACAGGTGAAGTATGGAGACAACACCGTTCACTAATTACATCCATACGAAAAGGCTTTCTTAATCTTTTGTAAGCTTTTAAGACTATATTGCTTCTACTGGGAAGTAATGACAACTCGAAGATAGAATTCACCTATGCCAGGATGTTCAAATTATTATTGTCACAGTGTCAGACCATTACATAGAGATATTACTATTCACAAACCTTTTCTCTCTAAATTCACTCGCTAGAAATTAACCATCTGTCTGATATGGAAAAAAATACTGTAGGGCTTTATGGGTAAACCAGTGGTCATTCACCATTTCTCTAATCTACCCTTCATATTATCCAGACAGGTACTTACTATACTATGTCAACTGTGAACATACAGAAGCCAAACCTTATGTGGACTTCAGGGTGTCAGGACTACCAAGCAAGAGGTTTACATAGTACATCCATCTGCAGTGTTTAGTCAGGCTTTGGTGACATGTTTTTAATCAACTATATGGGGACATTCATTTCATACAAGCTCCAGAACTTCCTGTGATGAAACTGCATGGACTGGACCACAGGTTTTCAATCACTGCTGATGATCAGACAGCTCCTGTGACTATTATAAATGGCAGACATGACTGCCCATCCTCCCTGACTTTATGGTTGTGGTCCAGTTGCTTATTATAGAGAGGAGAGGATAACTAAGGGGCATATTACACAGCAAGATCAGAGGAGGAAGGGAGTGCCAACTTGTCAAATTAGTGCTCGCTTCCCCCTCGTTCCCAGCTTGCTGCCAGTGAGCAAGTGAGGGAGGGTGGCCAATTGAAAAGAGAGTAGCGGTTGGGTGCATTAAAGCGACTCTGTACCCACAATCTGACCACTTGTACCCAAACCACTATTACCTTCGGATAGCTGCTTTTAATCCAAGATCTGTCCTGGGGTCCGTTCAGCAGGGGATGCAGTTATTGTCATAAAAACAACTTTTAATCTTGCAGCGCTGTGTCTAACAGCCGGGGCTTACATTTGTATATGCATTAGGCTGGCACACCCTCTCTGTCCTCCCTCCCACCCTCCTCAGCATTAGGAATGATCCAGGAACATTTACTGCTGTTTAAGCATTGCACAGGTGTATTAACGATCCAGCCCATGTACCGGGCTCTCACAGCTGAGGAATAGGAAGCAATCTGCCTGGATCATTCCTAATGCTGAGGCGGGACAGAGAGGTTGTGCCAGCCTAATGCATATACAAATGTAAGCCCCGGCCGTTAGACACAGCGCTGCCGGATTAAAAGTTGTTTTTATGACAATAACTGCATCACCTGCCGAACGGACCCCAGGACAGATCTTGGATTAAAAGCAGCTATCCAAAGGTACAAGTGGTTTGGGGGGTCAGATTGTGGGTACAGATTTGCTTTAAAGGGGTATTGCACTCAAACATGATTTTTTTATATGTTGCTGCCCATGGCGAGACTAACAATTACTTCCATACTTATCTATTCAGTCTCCTTCCCCCAGTTCTGAACTGCTGCTTTCTACTGAACACAGAAAAATCTCTGTGGAAAATTTTCTCCCTGTCTCCCCCTCCCTCCCTTCTGAGACAGCTGACGTAAACAAGTCCTTGACTGGCTTTATCTGCAACTTTGTAGTTTCCTTGTAATTCAGGGAGGATTAATCACAGTGAGCACATTAGCAACTTGACCTCAGAATGACCTCCCAGCATTAACCCCTTAAAGGGGTAGTGCGGTGCTAAGAAATTATTCACAAAATAACACACATTGCAAAGTTATACAACTTTGTAATGTATGTTATTTATGTGTATCGCCCCCTTCCCCGTGTTCCCCCACCCCCGCACATGGACCCGGAAGTGTAGTGTACCATACATACCTGACGCGTGTCGACCCCCGTTCTGTCAACGACGTAATCTTCGGGAGGCCCGCCGAATCGCTGCAGCCATCTCTGATGCCGGCCCCCCTCCGCCGCGTCATTGGCTGCTCAGCCGCGATCGCAACCACGCGATCCCTACTAGACCACAGGGGACTGGAGGAACAGCTTTTTAAAAGCAGCTGTCAACTTTGACAGCTGCCTTTATAAAGCTGTTTAGCGGGAACAGCGATCGGAGCGTGTCTGCTAATATACGCTGTCCCGGGCTGCATATAGCACCCTGGATAGCGGCGGTTCAGAGTGGGGTCGCCACGCGGTCCCCCTCTGGACTCCCTTAACGACCTCAGGGCGTATATTTACACTCGTGGTCGTTAAGGGGTTAAAAGAAGCTACAACAGATGGAGAGAAAAGCTCACACAAGATGTTTGTTTTCAGCAGAGAGCTACAGGTCTGAACTGGGAGAAGGAGACTGAATATATAATAAAGTATGTTTGAGTAAAATACCCCTTTAAACACAAGGGGGGAGATTTATCAAACATGGTGTAAAGTGAAACTGGCTCAGTTGCCCCTAACAACCAGATTCCACCTTTCATTTTCCAAAGTGTCTGTGAGGAATGAAAGGTGGAATCCGATTGGTTGCTAGTTGCAACTGAGCCAGTTTCACTTTGAACCATGTTTGATAAATCTCCCCCATGAAGCCATAAACTCTTACAGGTGTTTACTCCACAGGTGGGACAACATAGCAGGCAGTATGCTTGGCTGAGTGGCAAAATGTTAGAACAGTAGCAGCTGCTGGAGATTAGGTCGGCAAGTATACAAAGCCTCACACCAAACATAAAAAGAAAAAAAAAAAATTTGGTTACACCTTGAGGGTACAAACACACACGGCATATATGCTGCGTATTTACTGCTGCGATACGCAGCAAATACGCAACAGATACGCAGCAGATTAGATCTAAATAACTAAACACAGCATCAAATCTGCACCATCAAATCTGCTGCGTATACGCTGTGTGTGGTTTGTACCCTGAAGTAAGGGTACAAACACACACACACCGTATACGCAGCAGACACGCAGCATATTTGATGCTGTGTTCAGTTATTTGGATGTAATCTGCCGAGTATCTGCTGCGTATCGCAGCAGTAAATACGCTGCGTATACGGTGTGTGTTTGTACCTTAAGTGAACCTCTGTTCAAGTAGTTAAGTAACCACAAATTTGGGACACCCACTTACTAAACAATTATCGGTATATGCCATAGGTGTTTAGACAGTGAAAACATCACAAAAAAAAAAATAATAGCACTGTGCTACTTATAAGCAGAACATATTGGTCTATAAGCAGCTCCCAAAACCTGATCTTTACTGTAATCTACAGATACAATATAGGTTCCCAGCACGTTTTGTTTCTGCTGACACAGCTGAAGCACGCTCACCGATAACATGCTGGCGTATCCATATCTCCTCCTCTTCCCACAGAAAAGCACTGTCAACGTAGCTTTATGACAAAGTTTACAGAGCCTATATCTAACATATGGTGTCCACAAAATATGTCACCAGGATGACATTATTTTCAGTGACTAGCAGTAATTCACAACGACATTGGTCCTATTCCCAATAGATCACACAAGATAATAGATGTTTAACGTTTTAACCAATACATTCATTGCCTTTAATGTCTTATGTTATTCAACCATTTAACAATACTTGTATGGCAGGGGCCCTGCAGCTGCCTTTTCCAGTGTTGTTTTCTGCTCTATCGTTGTACTTTCAGCATCTTAAAACAAAAGCAAGAAGCGCAATTCTAATTTATAGCCCAGACACACAACTTTTGTCAGAGGGCCCCTTTAAAGTGAATGTACCATTAGGCCTGGGCTAAAGCACTGGAGACAAGCCAACCCACCCCCAGTAGGAGGAAACCTCCGCCCCCTCTATGAAGCGGCTATATTAAAATCAATGGAGCCGTTTTAAGGAGGGGCAGGGGTTTCCTCCCACCGGGGGTGGCTTGGCCTGCCTCCAGTGCTTCAGCCCAGGCCTAATGGTACATTCACTTTAAAGGGGTAGTGCGGTGCTAAACATTTATTCACAAGATAACACACATTACAAAGTTATACAACTTTGTAATGTATGTTCTGTATGTGAATGCCCCCCTTCCCCGTGTTCCCCACCCACCCAAGCAAGACCCGGAAGTGTGTTGCATTATACTTACTGCATTCGTGTTGACCCCCTGCCGCCATCTTGTGACAATGAAGTCATCTTCGGGAGGCCGACCGGACCGTTCCAGCTGGCTCTCATGCCGGCCCCCCTCTGCCGAGTCATCAGCTGCTCAGCCGCAATTGGCTGAGCACAGTAATGCCAATCGCGGCAGCGCAGCTGATGACACGCCAGACGAAGGCCGGCACGAGGGACGTCATCCCAAAGATGACGTCATTGTCACAGGATGGCGGCCGGGGGTCAACACGAATGCGATAAGGGGGGGGGGGGGGGAACAAGGTGAAGGGGGCATTCACATACATAACATACATATATAACATACATTAAAAAGTTGTATAACTTTGTAACGTGTGTTATTTTGTGCATAAATGTTAAGCACCGCACTACCCCTGCAAATAGACAGACTTCGATGGCCTGAACACTGCCAGTCAGTGAGCACCCTTGGCTTGAACCCTGAAGTGAGGCAAACTTTAAAAGGAGAAGCCGTTAAAGTTATTAAAAAAAAAAAAAAAAAAAGGACAATGGGGTGTGGTAACGTTTACTTACCTATCCTCGTGCTGACAACCACCGTAAGTTTTTCCAGCTGCAACGTCACATACCCACACGTCAACATCCCAATGTGACAGCATGCCAACGTACAGATGGCACAATTACGGTGTGAAGGCATACTAAAATTGACTAGAACACTGTGCTCTGCTATTTCGCCATCCAGAGATAAAGGCCACTTGTCAGAGAGGCTCAAATATCATCAGAAAACATATGTTTACATCTTAAAGCAACATTACAAGCTCCTGCCCATGTGACTGATATAATACCACACAGCATGGAGTGAAGCACTCACCACCACCAGCTATCACAAAATTAGGAAATGTGAGTGCGCCCCGTGCTGGAATAACATGTGCAACTGCAACTTGTCTCCACTTATTTCCAGTAACACTCTGGAGACTGAGTAAAAAAAAAAAAAAAAATTTTATATTATATATATATATATATATATATATATATATTTGCAGTCAGCTCAATTAAAATGCAAACACCCATTGCTACATGTGAAATTGGAGTAACAAATCCCCCTGTGAAGTGATCGGCCGCTGGGCGCCCCCTGCACAGGTGCCATGTGGTGCGGCGGCCAGCAGGGTGGAGCAGAGCAGCCGCAGGGCCCTGGTGCTCCACAGTGCGGCCTCCCTGTCAGGGACATCCGGGGATCCCGCCTGCTCCCATCACTCACCCTCTGGCTGCCTCTAAGCTTTTGATCAGCTTCTTGATCTTCCAGATTTCCACATTCCTATCTGCCGCACTCGGATCGTCAGCCATCTTCTCTCCTCCTCCTGTCTGAAGCCGAGAGCTGCTCAACAGAAAAGCCAACGGTTGGTCAGAGCACGCAGCGACCACACAGTGCGAGGCCTTGTTCCTCCAGACGGTTGCATTATGTGCGCCTTACCTGTCCCCTTATCCCGGCTTTCAGTTTAGACCACGACGTCCGATCTCAATGGAGTCAGCCCCAGCTCCCAGAAGTGACGTAAAAACCGGCTTCTTTCTTTGCCGCGGCTGTTGCATGTGTTGCAATCCAAGCTTGCTCACATGGGGTACACGACGTCACTTCCTGTCGCCGCCAGCACTTCGTCTTTACATTGGTCGAACTAGTGGTAATAAAGCAGGTCGTGAGTGGCTGCGGACGCAGATGCGCTAGTGACGCCTTGTGGTATTCTCGCGGTGTGTCATGGGAAGTCTACTTCTCCTCGTGTGGTGCGGACACAGCCCTAGCGTCCATTGCTGGAAAGTGGGGTGTGCGTTGGGGCGGCGTTTCCTGTGGCGTTAAATGCGCTTTCTCGTGTCGTTTTTTTTATTCTAGAGTTCTATGTTGTCGAGTGTGTGAGGAATTTTATGACTGGCAGGTTTTCTTCGTGTAACGTCATCATACTACTCGCTGCTGTGTCAGTTATCTATGAAGTTAAAGGGGTAGTCCACCAAAAAAAATTTTCTTTCAAATCAACTGGTGCCATAAAGTGCCAGAGATTTGTAATTCACTTCTATTAAAAAATCTTAAGTCTTCCAGTACTTATCAGCTGCTGTGTGTCCAGCAGGAAGTGGTGTTTTCTTTCCTGTCTGACCCAGTGCTCTCTGTTGCCTCCTGTGTCCATGTCAGGAACTGTCCAAAGCAGGAGCAAATCCCCATAGAAAACCTCTCCTGCTCTCCAGACTGGAAATAATACAACTTCCTGTTGGGCATACAGCAGCTGATAAGTACTGGAAGGCTTGAGATTATTTAATAGAAGTAAATTACAAATCTCTGGCACTTCATGGTAGCAGTTGATTTGAAAGAAATTTTTTTTTGGTGGACTACCCCTTTAAAGATAATGTAGAGTAATGTGGGAAAACAGAGACGAGAGGCTTCCAGAGCAAAGATCAAACTGCAGCCCACTTACAGGACGCACTGGGCCCCATGACTGCCATATGCTTCTTATGTAAGCTACACCTGACATGCTTTTGTCTCACATCTCTGGAGTTCTACCATACCTATATTCAGTCACTTAACCCCTTAAGGACAGAGCCTGAAATGGCCTTAATGACAGAGACAAATTTTATGAATATGACCAGTGTCACTTTATTCATTAATAACTTCGGGATGCTTTTACCTATCCGGCTGATTCTGAGATTGTTTTCTCGTGACATATTGTACTTTACATTTCTGGTACATTGGAGTCGATAATCGTAACAAATCTTTATGAAAAAAACCCAAATAATGTGAAAAACTGCATTTTTCCAACTTTGAAACTTTTTTGCGTATACAGAAAGTGGTTATACCACATAAATTATATATTAAATAGCATTAGCAACATGTCTACTTTATGTTGGCGGCATTTATTAAACGATCTTTAATTTTTTTTAGACAATAGGAAGCTTAAAACATTAGCAGCAAATTTCCAAATTTTCAGTAAAATTTCAAAAACAGATATTTTTAGGGACCTGTTCAGGTTTAAAGTGTATTTGAGGGGCCTGTATGTTAGAAAGCCCCACAAAGCACCCCATTTCAGAAACTGCACCCCCCACACTCTGCAAAAGCATATCCAGAAAGTGTTTTAACCCTTTAGGGGAGTCACAGAAATAAAAGCTAAGTGTGTAAGAAATTTGAAAATTTTAATTTTCTGTGCAGAGATTTTATTGTAATCCAATATTTTTCATAATTATAAACCTATTACCAGAGAAATGCACCCCAATAATTATTGCCCCGTTTCTGCAGTTTATAGAAATACCCCATATGTGGCCCTATTGCGCTATTTGACGCAACCACAAGCCTCAGATACAAAGGAGCGCCTAGTGAATTTCAACGCCTCCGTTATATTTGGTCATTTCTGACTGTACCACTTCAGGTTGGCAGAGGCTCTGGGGTGCCAAAACCTAAAAAACACCCCTAAAGGGACACCATTTAGAAAACTACACCCCTCAAGGAATGTAACAAGGGTGCGGTGAGCATCTGGACCCCACAGGTGCTTCACAGATTTTCCGAACAATATGGCGTGAAAAAAGAAAAATGTATTTTTTACACTAAAACGTTGTTCTAGCCTTCAATTTTTCATTTTCTTAAAGGGATAAGAGGAAAAAAAAGACACAAAATGTGTAGCGCAGTTTCTCCCGAGTACGGAAATACCCCACATGTGGCGATAAAGTGCCAAGGGGGCGCAGGACGAGCCTCCAAAGGGAAGGAGCGCCAATTGGCTTTTGGAAGCTGAATTTCACTGGAAAGGATTTCAAGGGCCATGTCGCATTTACAGAGCCCTCGTGCTGCCAAGACACTGGAAACCCCCCACAAGTTACCCCATTCTGGAAACTACACCCCTCAAGGAATCTAACAAGGGGCACAGTGAGCATATGGACCCCACTGGTGACGGGCACAAATGTGGAACAATGTGGCGTAAAAGTAAAAAATTTCATTTTTTCACTTTCATGGCACAAATGTGCCTGTCATCAAGGGGTCCATATCCTCACTGCACCCCTTGTTAGATTCCTTGAGGGGTGCAGTTTCCAGAATGGGGTCACTTGTGGGGGGTTTCCAGTGTTTTGGCAGCACGAGGGCTCTGTAAATGCGACATGGCGTTCATCATCCATTCTAGCCAAATCCAACCTCCAAAATCCAAATGGCGCTCCTTCCCTTCGGAGGCTTGCCCTGCGCCCACATGGCGCTTTATGTCCACATGTGGGGTATTTACGGACTCGGGGGAAATTGCTCTACACATATTGTGTGTTTTTTTCTCTTTTAACCCCTTGTGAAAATGATAAATTCAAGGCTAAACCAACATTATAGTGTAAAAAATGTAATATTTCATTTTCACGCCACATTGTTCCACATTTGTGCCTGTCACCAGTGGGGTCCATATGCTCACTACACCCCTTGTTACATTCCTTGAGGGGTGTAGTTTCCATAATGGGGTCATTTGTGGGGGGGTTCAACTGTCTTGGCAACACAGAGGCCTTTTGAATGCAACATGGCCCCTTAAAATCCATTCCATCCAAATCCAGCCTTCAAAAACGAAATGGCGCTCCTTCCCTTCGGAGGCTTACCCTGCACCCGAATGGCGCTTTATGTACACAAGTGGGGTATTTCCGTACTCAGGGGAAATTGCTCTACACAGTTAGTGTTTTTTTTTTTTATCTTTTAGCCCCTTGTGAAAATGAAAAAATCATGACAAGATTCATTAATTAGAGTAAAAATTTTACAAAAATTACACTTAATGTTGTTCTAGCCTTAATTTTTTTCCATTTCCACAAGGGGTTAAAAAAGAAAATTAACACAAAACGTGTAGGGTAGTTTCCCCTGATTACGAAAATACCCCATATGTGGGCATAATGTGCCATATGGGCACAGGGCAAGCCACCAAAGGGACAGAGCGCCATTTAGAGGCTGGAATGGAGGATGGAGGCCATGTCGCAATTACAAAGCTCCTGTGCTGCCAGGTCAGTAGATACCCCCGACAAGTGACCCCATTCTGGAAACTACACCCCATAAGGAATCTAACAAGGGGTGCAGTGAGCATATGGACCCCACTGGTGACAGGCACTTACGTAGAACATGTGCCGAGAAAATAAAAAATACCATTTTTTTCATTTTCACGTCCCAAATGTGGCCGTCACCAGGGGGCCATATCCCCGCTGCCCCCCTTGTTAGATTCCTTATGGGGTGTAGTTTCCAGAATGGGGTCACTTGTGGGGGGTTTCTACTGTCCTGGCCGCACAGAGGCTTTGTAATTGCATCATGGCCTCCTCTAATGGGAATGGCGGCCATACCTATTTAGCTGGGAAAAAGGGACAATTCTAATTTATTTGGGGGTATTAGGCCAATTATTAGTTTATAAGGTTGGAAATGACAGGTGTCCATCAAATTCAACCTGTGTTGATCCAGAGGAAGGCAAAAAAAAACACTCGTGAGGCAGACGACAGTAGCCTCATCACAGGGGAAAAATTCCTTCCCGACTCCATAATGGCGATCAGAATAATCCCCGGATCAACGTGACCCCTGAAATAGGAATAAGGGACAGAATTTAGAAAATGTAGAACCCCAATGACGTGTGGTGCGCCTTGGAGCGATCCAGTATGCAGAGGCCGGGGTGATCAGGACAGGTGTCACACTGGAAAATGGTGCCCTTCCTGATCCCCCTGTTACGCCACACTCTGCACTTCTTCTGGGGTCTCCCTTTCTCCAGTGTGGGGGACGTCACCTGGAAAATGTTGTCCTGGTGCGATCCGGGGTCCTTCATATCCAGAAGCGCTGGGTCCGCTCCATGGCTGCTAAATATTAGGGCTCGGGCAGCGAGGGACCGGAAGAGGGGGTGCTGGTATAAAAGTTATCCCCGTACAGGTGGTGGTAACCTTTATCCAGCAGTGGGAAGATCAGTTCCCGGACGATCTTTCCACTTGTTCAGAGGATGGGGGGGAGGGGGCATCTGGGGCTGGATTCGGGTGTCCCTTCCTTCATACACTCTAAGGGTACGTGCACACTGCGGAATCGCGACAGATAACCCTTCGTGCATTCCACAGTTGGCACCTGCCGGCGGAGTGATGCAGGCGCACGTCTCCGTCCGTGTCATAGACTCCATTCTATGCACGGGCGGATTCCGCTCTCCGTCCAACGTGTTCATTCTTTGGATGGACGACGGAATCCACCCGTGCATAGAATGGAGTCTATGACACGGATGGAGACATGCGCCCGCATCAGTCCGCCGGCGGGTGCCAGCTGTGGAATGCACAAAGGGTTATCCTTCGCCATTCCGCAGTGTGCACGTACCCTAAATCTATAAGTGTACCCTGAGGTACGCTCACACAGTTTGTAGAATTTCACGCCATACCGTCATCTCTTATTGGGACGGTACTGGCGGAAAAGACGTGTCTGGGGGGCAGCGTACGCTACGCTACCCCCAGACACGTCACTGGATGATGAGGATGAATGGAGGAAAGAAGGATCCCCCCATTCATCCTTACTGGCTGTTTCGGTGTCGGAGGCAATAATAACGTATGCGTCCGACACCGAAAACACCCTGGGGGCCATCTTTATATGGGGATTGGTATATGGGGTATGTAGTGGTGTAGTGTCAAACTTTATTCAATGTAGTGTGGTGTAATGTAGTGTTTTTTACGTGTTTTTTTTTACAGTAAGTATAAAAAAAACCTACGCCAACAAAGGAGTTGCTGATAAATGCCGCACTTATGTGCGGCACTTATAAGCAGACCGTGGCAGTAGAATATAGAAAAAAAACACCCTACGCCAAAAAGGAGGAGTTGCTGATTAGCAGCGCACTTTCGTGCGATGCTGATCAACACTCAGCGGCGATAGGGTGCGGAAAATAGAAAAAAAAAATTTGGAAAAAAAAACAAACCTTTTTCTATATTATGAATATCCCTGTAGCTGCTGATAAGTGTATTACACATATCAGCCGCTAGGGGGCAGCAGAGCGCAAAATCCGGAAAATGACGAGGCTGGAGCCGAAAATAGCCGAAAGAAGACGACGAGGACCGCCGGAAAGACCCGAAGACCGAACGGAATGACGGAGGACGCCGCGAACCCGGAAGACGCCGATCAGGAGCCCGGGACAGGTGAGTAATGTACAAATACCTGCTCTGGACCCCTCGGCTCTCTAGCTGAGGGGTCCAGGGCAGGTATTTACTATTTTGTGGGACTCTGATCGCCGTGCCACCGGCCCGATCGCCGTGAACGGCCGGCCGGCCGTTCACGGCGATCGGGCCGGTGGCACGGCGATCAACATTACTTTTAACAGTAATGGCGGTCGGTGCCGTCCTCGGTAAGGCCCGGAAAGGTTCCGATCGCCGCTATTGGCTGATCTGAATTGATCAGCCTATAGCGGCGATCGTAAGCACGGGGGGTGTTAACCACCCCCCGTGCCGAGAAGCTATGATGGCCTGCTATGATTTATAGCAGGCCATCTTCCCCAACCGCTGTGTGTGAACACGCAGTGATCGGGGAAACATCGGGCGTAAATTTACGCCCTGATGCGCTAAGTACCAGGGTGCGAGGGCGTAAGTTTACGCCCGATGTCGTTAAGGGGTTAAACCTCAGAATCATCTGACTATGTCAAAATGCTAAATCTCTTGTTGCTCTGATTCATTCCTGTCCTGACTTATGCATTTTCTTACTACTCCGCCTTCCCTTCTCTAAATTCTCCCCTCCCCAGTTGATCCAAGGTGCGGTGGCCAGGCTTATCTTTCCCTCCTGCCCTCACATTCATGCCATCCTCCTTGTACCAGTCACTACTCTGGTTATCCATCAGCTTTAGAATATGGTACCAAATATGGTACCAAGGAAATTAACCTCTTAGGGACCAAGCCAATTTGGGCCTTAAAGGGGTAGTGCGGCGGTAAAAAATTATTCACAGAATAACACACGTTACAAAGTTAGGGTACAAACACACACGGCATATACGCTGCGTATTTACTGCTGCGATACGCAGCAGATTAGATCTAAATAACTGAACACAGCATCAAATCTGCTGCGTATCTGCTGCGTATAAGCTGTGTGTGTTTGTACCCTTATACAACTTTGTAATGTATGTTATGTCTGTGAATGGCCCCCTTCCCCGTGTCCCACCACCCCCACCCGTGTACCCGGAAGTGTAGTGCATTATACATACCTGATCCGTGCTGAAACGCGTCCGCCATCTTGTGCCAAACGTCATCTTCGGCCGGCCCGAAGACCTCCGATCTTCCCGAGTGCCGGCCACCCTCTGCCGCGTCATCAGCTGCTCAGCCGCGATTGGCTGAGCATAACTGTGCTTGGCCAATCGAGGCTCAGTGGCTGATGACGCGGATCAGGTAATGTATAATGCACTACACTTCCGGGTACACGGGTGGGGGTGGTGGGACACGGGGAAGGGGGCCATTCACAGACATAACATACGTTACAAAGTTGTATAACTTTGTAATGTGTGTTATTCTGTGAATAATTTTTTACCGCCGCACTACCCCTTTAATGACCAGGCTCATTTTTCAAAATCTGATCTATCTCACTTTATGCGCTTATAGCTCAGCTTTATGGTGCGTTTACACAGAGAGATTTATCTGACAGATTTTTTAAGCCAAACCCAGGAATGGATTTGAAAAGGGTAGAAATCTCAGTCTTTCCTTTATGACCTGTTCCCTGTTTATAGTCTGTTCCTGGCTTTGGCTTCAAAGATCTGTCAGATAACTCTCTCTGTGTAAACGCACCATTAACGTATGCTAGCAAATCTGAGATTGGTTTTTCTTAACCTCCTAAGGACGCATGACGTACCCGTACGTCATGCGCTCGTTAGAGGTGTTCAGATCGGGGCCGCACGGCGACCCCGCTCTGAACCGCCGCGGTCCCGGGTGCTGCTTGTAGTTCGGGACAGCGGGTATTAGCCGGCACGGTCCGATCGCGGGGACCGCTAATACAGTAATCAGATGCAGCTGTCAAACATGACAGCTGCAATCGATTACCAGATGCAGCACTTCCCTGGTGTCTAGTGGAGGAGATCGCTCCTCCGGGACGTTGTCCCGGAGGAGCGATCTCTGTTACTGCTGCCGGCCAGGGGCCGCTCCAAGATGGCGCCATCCTGAGCTCGGCACTCGTTTGTTTTCGACTGCAGCAGCCGAAAGCAAATGAGTGCCGATCTCATTGATCTTTGCTGTATAACTATACAGCTAAGATCTCAATGAGAGATCAAAGTGTATATACTAGAAGTCCCCCAGGGGGGCTTCTAGTATATGTGTAAAAAAAAAAAAAGTATTGTTATTAGTAAAAAGCCCCCTCCCCTAATAAAAGTTTGAATCACCCCCCTTTTTCCAGGTTTTAAATAAAAGTAAATAAATAAACATGTTTGCTATCGGCGTGTGCGTAATTGCCTGAACTATTAATTAATCACATTCCTAATCCCGCACGGTAAACGGCGTCAGCGCAAAAAAATCCCAAAGTGCAAAATTGCGCATTTTTGTTCGCATCATATCCTGAAAAAATGTATAAAGTGATCAAATTTATAAAGCGATCAAAAAGTCGCATATGCGCAATCAAGGTACCGATAGAAAGAACACATCATGGCGCAAAAAATGACACCTGACACAACCCCATAGACCAAAGGATAAAAGCGTTATAAGCCTGGGAAGAGAACGATTTTAAGGAATGTATATTTGTTAACAATGGTTTGAATTTTTTACAGCCCATCAGATACAATAAAAGTTATACATGTTATATATGGTTTTAATCGTAACGACTTGAGGAACATGCACAACAAGTCAGTTTTACCCCAGGGCAAAAGGCGTAAATACACCATCCCCCCCAAATAAAAGAAATGTGTGGGGGTTTTTTTCAATTTCACCACACTTTGAATTTTTTTCTGGTTTCGCAGTGTACTTTATGCAAAAATTCAGCCTGTCATTGCAAAGTACAATTAGTGACGCAAACAATAAGGGCTCATGTGGGTTTGTAGGTGGAAAAATGCAAGTGCTATGGCCTTTTAAACACAAGGAGGAAAAAACGAAAATTGTCCCTGTCCTTAAAGGGTTAACATATGGTACTTTATGTTAGTGGCAAAATTTGGTCACTGTCTTGTGTGCTTTTTTGTGAAAAACATCAAAACTCAGCTCCGACTCCTAAATTTTATCAGGACCAACTCCGACTCCTGAATTTTATCAGGATCGGCTCCGACTCCTGCTCCTTCATAAATGGCCGGTCAAATACCAGGGGAGTTATTTATCACACTGGCTCAGCAGCGTCTCCATAATGTCCTACATGATCCTGGGGCAACTTCTGAGGGAATGAGGAAAGATATAAAGCAGCTTCTCCTGTGTGTGCAGTGGATGCAGCCAGTCTCCAGCCTCCATGTCCTGAACAACTCAGAACTAGACTAGATAGAGCAGGTGATCTTTTCCTGCTGACAGTCTTCTATGTTTCTAACTAAATATTAACCATACACACAGAAACACTGCTAACAATGCCAGATACCTGTGATATAGAGATGGGTCACACATAATGATATAGAGAGGGGTCACACATAGTAATATAGAGAGGGGTCACACAGTAATATAGAGGTCACACAGTGATATAGAAGGTCACTGTAGGGGCACGCACACACACACACACACAGCCTGCTGCAGCTATAGCACAAATACACAGCTTGCTGCAGCCATAGCACACACACAGCCTGCTGCAGCCATTGAACACTTAAGAAAAACACACAATCTTCCAGAGAGAAAACACCACACTGAGGACAGAGGTTACAGCTACACTACTTATGTCTTCTCCTCCTCTATATTACACAGGATATCTTCATATTACACTGCTGCTCATATACAGTCATCCAGCATCCAGGAAGAGAACAGCACAGATCTCCCACACACACACACACACAATGGACTCTTCCAGCTCAGAAACAAACTGCCAAATAGTGACCGACAACTTTTCCCCGACCACCCTTATGTAATGGGGCCAGTGTACTATTAGAATGTTGCTCATCTATATCATAAAAATCAAAGTCTGTCTGTCTGTCCTTCTGTCTGTCTGTCTATCTGTCTGTCCTCTATAGACTTCCAAACGCCTGAACCGTTTGACCCCAAATTTGGCACACAGATACATAGGGTGTCCGGGAAGGTTATTGCGAAGGTCCCATCCCCGCCAGATGTACAGGAGGGGAGGGGGAGGGGAAAGAGAGGCGCCCCATAGAGATGAATGGGAAAATCTCACTGCAAACACAGGTGATATAATTAGCTGCAGCAGACACGGCAGTTGGAGCCTTAGCAACCAATAGGATTAGGCCCCGTTCCCACTGAGCAAAGGTAGCGGAATTCCGTTATTCTTCAGCGCGGACAGGGCAGGAGCGCGCATCTCCCATAGAGTCCCATTATGAGCGGGAGGCTAACGGCATTCCGCGGCGGACAATTCCGTCGCGGAATTCCGCTACCTTTGCTCAGTGGGAACGGAGCCTTACTGCTTTCATTTTCACAGGGAGTTGTGGTTGCTAGGGAAGCTGCCTCACAACATCCACAGTAATAACTGGTAGACCCCCTACTCCATCTATACAGTATATGTATACAGGACCCCCTACTCCATCCATACAGTACATGTATATACAGGGCCCCCTACTCCATCCATACAGTACATGTATACACAGGGCCCCCTACTCCATGTATACAGTACATGTTTATACAGGGCCCCCTACTCCATCCATACAGTACATGTATATACAGGACCTCCTACTCCATCTATACAGTACATGTATATACAGGACCCCCTACTCCATCTATACAGGACATGTATATACAGGAGCCCCTACTCCATCTATACAGTACATGTATATACAGGGCCCTCTACTCCAACTATACATTACATGTATATACAGGGCCCCCTACTCCATCCATACAGTACATGTATATACAGGGCCCCCTACTCCATGTATACAGTACATGTATATACAGGGCCCCCTACTCCATCCATACAGTACATGTATATACAGGGCCCCCTACTCCATCTATACAGTACATGTATATACAGGGCCCCCTACTCCATCCATACAGTACATGTATATACAGGACCCCCTACTCCATCTATACAGGACATGTACATACAGGGCACTACAGGTATACCAAACTGTGACTGGATAACACTGCCATACCAGACCTGACCAATACCGCCATACTGTGACTGGATAACACCTCCATACCACACCTGACCACTACCGCCATACTGTGACTGGATAACACCGCCACACCAGACCTGACCAATACCGCCATACTGTGACTGGATAACACTGCCATACCAGACCTGACCAATACCGCCATACTGTGACTGGATAACACCTCCATACCAGACCTGACCAATACCGCTATACTGTGACTGGATAACACCTCCATACCAGACCTGACCAATACCGCCATACTGTGACTGGATAACACTGCCACACCAGACCTGACCAATTCCACCATACTGTGAATGGATAACACTGCCACACCAGACCTGACCAATACCGCCATACTGTGACTGGATAACACTGTCATAACAGACCTGACCAATACCGCCATACTGTGACTGGATAACACTGTCATATAAGACCTGACCAATACCGCCATACTGTGAATGGATAACACCGCCAGACCTGACCAATACCGCTATACTGTGCTGGATAACACTGTCATACCAGACCTGACCAATACCGCCATACTGTGACTGGATAACACTGTCATATAAGACCTGACCAATACCGCCATACTGTGAATGGATAACACCGCCACACCAGACCTGACCAATACCGCTATACTGTGCTGGATAACACTGTCATACCAGACCTGACCAATACCACCATACTGTGACTGGGTAACACCGCCACACCAGTCCTGACCAATATCACCATACTGTGACTGGATAACACCATAATATCAGACCTGACCAATACCGCCATACTGTGACTGGATAACACCGCTATACCAGACCTGACCAATACCACCATACCGTGACTGGATAACACCGCCACACCAGACCTGACCAATACCGCCATACTGTGACTGGATAACACCCCCATACCAGACATGACCAATACCGACACACTGTGACTGAATAACACTGCCATACGGGTAAATACAACCCTGCAGGTATACAGGACACTACAGATATACAGGACCCCAAAACTATACACTACAAGTGCACGGGACCTCCACAAAACTATATACTACAGGTATACAGGACCCCAAACTTTACACTACAGGTATACAGGACCCCAAAACTATATACTACAGGTATACAGGACCTCCACCAACTATATACTTCAGGTATACAGGACCTCCACCAACTATATACTACAGGTATACAGGACCCCAAACTATACACTACAGGTATACAGGACACCAAAACTATACACTACAGGTATACAGGAACTCCCCCAACTATATACTACAGGTATATAGAACCCCAAACTATACACTACAGGAATACAGGACCTCAAAACCATACACTACAGGTATACAGGACCTACACCAACTCTAAAATACAGGTATACAGCACCTTCACCAACTCTATACTACAAGTATACAGGACCCCAAATATACTACAGGTATACAAGAACTCCACCAGCTATATACTACAGGTATATAGGACCCCAAACTATACACTACAGGTATACAGGACCTCCACCAACTCTATACTATAGTTATACAGGATCCTCAAACTATTTACTACAGGTATACAGGACCCCCGAACTATATACTACAGGTATACAAGACCTCCACCAATTATACACTACAGGTATCCAGGACCCTCAAACTATAAACTACAGGTATACAAGACCTCCACCAACTATACATTACAGGAATACAGCACCAACTATATACTACAGGTATACAGGACCCCTGAACTATACAGTACAGGTATACAGGACCTTCACCAACTGTACACTGCAGGTATACAGGACCTCCCTCAACTATACACTATAGGTATACAGCCCCCCCAACTATGCACTACAGATATGCGAGACCCCTAAAAACTATACATTGTGGGTATACAGAACCCCTCCAACTATGCACTACAGGTATACACTAATTCCACTGATTAACTCAGATGAAACAATACCTTTAGCTTGGCCTCCTGGGCACCTTAGAACAAATCTAATTAACACACTGACACTTTATACACGGGCAGCGCCGGGTACATTTTCTAGTCTATATCATAAAAATCAAAGTCTGTCTGTCTGTACTTCTGTCTGTCTGTCTGTCTGTCCTCTATAGACTTCCAAACGCCTGAACCGTTTGACCCCAAATTTGGCACACAGATACATTGGGTGCCCGGGAAGGTTATTGCGAAGGTCCCGTCCCCGCCAGATGTACAGGAGGGGAGGGGGAGGGGAAAGAGCGGCGCCCCATAGAGATGAATGGGAAAATCTCCTCACTGCAAACACAGGTGATATAATTAGCTGCAGCAGACACGGCATTTGGAGCCTTAGCAACCAATAGGATTACTGCTTTCATTTTCACAGGGAGCAATGGTTGCTAGGGAAGCTGCCTCACAACATCCACAGTAATAACTGGTAGACCCCCTACTCCATCTATACAGTACATGTATATACAGGGCCCCCTACTCCATCCATACAGTACATGTATACAGGGCACAACAGGTATACCAAACTGTGACTGGGTAACACTGCCACACCAGACCTGACTAATACCGCCATACTGTGCTGGATAACACTGACATACCAGACCTGACCAATACCGCCATACTGTGACTGGATAACACTGCCAGACCTGACCAATACCGCCATACTGTGACCGGATAACACCTCCATACCAGACCTGACCAATACCGCCATACTGTGACTGGATAACACCTCCATACCAGACCTGACCAATACCGCCATACTGTGACTGGGTAACACCGCCACACCAGACCTGACCAATACCGCCATACTGTGACTGGATAACACTGCCACACCAGACCTGACCAATACCGCCACACTGTGAATGGATAACACTGCTATACCAGACCTGATACCAACATACTGTGACTGGATAACACTGCCATACCAGACCTGAACAATACCGCCATACTGTGCAGGATAACACTGTCATACCAGACCTGACCAATACCACCATACTGTGACTGGATAACACTGCCATACCAGACCTGACCAATACCGCCATACTGTGACTGGATAACACTGCCATACCAGACCTGACCAATACCGGCAAACTGTGACTGGGTAACACCGCCACACCAGTCCTTACCAATACCACCATACTGTGACTGGATAACACCATAATATCAGACCTGACCAATACTGCCATACTGTGACTGGATAACACCGCTATACCAGACCTGACCAATACCGCCATACTGTGACTGGATAACACCTCCATACCAGACCTGACCAATACCGCCATACTGTGACTGGATAACACCTCCATACCAGACCTGACCAATACCGCCATACTGTGACTGGGTAACACCGCCACACCAGACCTGACCAATACCGCCATACTGTGACTGGATAACACTGCCACACCAGACCTGACCAATACCGCCACACTGTGAATGGATAACACTGCTATACCAGACCTGATACCAACATACTGTGACTGGATAACACTGCCATACCAGACCTGAACAATACCGCCATACTGTGCAGGATAACACTGTCATACCAGACCTGACCAATACCACCATACTGTGACTGGATAACACTGCCATACCAGACCTGACCAATACCGCCATACTGTGACTGGATAACACTGCCATACCAGACCTGACCAATACCGGCAAACTGTGACTGGGTAACACCGCCACACCAGTCCTTACCAATACCACCATACTGTGACTGGATAACACCATAATATCAGACCTGACCAATACTGCCATACTGTGACTGGATAACACCGCTATACCAGACCTGACCAATACCACCATACCGTGACTGGATAACACCGCCACACCAGACCTGACCAATACCGCCATACTGTGACTGGATAACACCCCCATACCAGACATAACCAATACCGACACACTGTGACTGAATAACACTGCCATACGGGTAAATACAACCCTGCAGGTATACTGGACACTACAGATATACAGGACCCCAAAACTATACACTACAAGTGTACGGGACCTCCACAAAACTATATACTACAGGTATACAGGACCCCAAACTTTACACTACAGGTATACAGGACCCCAAAACTATATACTACAGGTATACAGGACCTCCACCAACTATATACTTCAGGTATACAGGACCTCCACCAACTATATACTACAGGTATACAGGACCCCAAACTATACACTACAGGTATACAGGACACCAAAACTATACACTACAGGTATACAGGAACTCCCCCAACTATATACTACAGGTATATAGAACCCCAAACTATACACTACAGGAATACAGGACCTCAAAACCATACACTACAGGTATACAGGACCTACACCAACTCTAAAATACAGGTATACAGCACCTTCACCAACTCTATACTACAAGTATACAGGACCCCAAATTTACTACAGGTATACAGGAACTCCACAGCTATATACTACAGGTATATAGGACCCCAAACTATACACTACAGGTATACAGGACCTCCACCAACTCTATACTATAGTTATACAGGATCCTCAAACTATTTACTACAGGTATACAGGACCCCCGAACTATATACTACAGGTATACAAGACCTCCACCAATTATACACTACAGGTATCCAGGACCCTCAAACTATAAACTACAGGTATACAAGACCTCCACCAACTATACATTACAGGTATACAGCACCAACTATATACTACAGGTATACAGGACCCCTGAACTATACAGTACAGGTATACAGGACCTTCACCAACTGTACACTGCAGGTATACAGGACCTCCCTCAACTATACACTATAGGTATACAGCCCCCCCAACTATGCACTACAGATATGCGAGACCACTAAAAACTATACATTGTGGGTATACAGAACCCCTCCAACTATGCACTACAGGTATACACTAATTCCACTGATTAACTCAGATGAAACAATACCTTTAGCTTGGCCTCCTGGGCACCTTAGAACAAATCTAATTAACACACTGACACTTTATACCCGGGCAGCGCCGGGTACATTTTCTAGTAATATATATTCAAGAGCAAAACTTGTAAAATCCATATCAAAATTCAATTCTACATTTTTTTAAAGATTTTTTTAAAGCTGGAGTCAGAGTCGGTACATTTTTTTCCGACACCGACTCCAGCCAAAGCTAGCTCCGACTCCGAATCCAGCCAAAACTAGCTCCGACTCCACAGCCCTGGCGGGGACCGTCCAGAACTGACCCCACACTCTGCCCCAACCCCTCAGCTACCTCCGATAGCTGAGAGGAGGGGACTGCAGGCCTTACCGGCGCCGCTGCACTATTCTGCTGATGGCAGCAGAATAGAGCCCATAAGTGACCGTATCGGCGGTCTCTAATAACATAATAAACATATTCTCTGGGTCACTGCGGTTACGGTGATACCAAATTTGTATAGGTTTTTTTTAACCATTACCACCGGCACAATAGAAACTTCCTAGCAAAAACCCACAAAATCTGTCGCCACATTGCAAGCAGAGCTGTGGAGTCGGTAAGCCGCAGCTCCGACTCCTGAATTTTATCAGGACCGACTCCGACTCCTGAATTTTATCAGGACCGACTCCTGACTCTGACTCCTGCTACTTCATAAATGGCCAGTCATATACCAGGGTAGTTATTTATCACACTGGTTCAGCAGCTTTTCCCTAATGTCCTAAATGATCCTGGGGCGACTTCTGAGGGAATGAGGAAACATATATAGCAGCTTCTCCTGTGTGTGCAGTGGATGCAGTCAGTCTCCAGCCTCCATGTCCTGAACAACTCAGAACTAGACTAGATGGAGCAGGTGATCTTTTCCTGCTGACAATCTTTTATGTTTCTAACTAAATATTCACCATACACACAGAAACACTGCTAACAATGCCAGATCCCTGTGATATAGAGGTCAGCCATAGTGATATACAGGGGGTCACACATAGTGATATAGAGAGGGTTCACACATAGTGATATAGAGGTCACACAGTGATATAGAGAGGAGTCACACATAGTGATATAGAAGGTCACTGTGGGGGCATGCAATAGCACACACACACACACACACAGCCTGCTGCAGCCATAGCATGCACACACACAGCCTGCTGCAGCCTTAGCACACACACACAGCTTGCTGCAGCCATAGCATACACACACACAGCCTGCTGTGGCAATAGCACACATACACACAGCCTGCTGCAGCTATAGCACACACATACACACACACACACACACACACACGGCTTGCTGCAGCCATAGCACACATACACACAGCCTGCTGCGGCCATAGCACACACACACAGCCTGCTGTAGTCATACCACACACAGCCTGCTTTAGTCATAGCACACACACAGCCTACTGCAGCCATAGCACACGCACCCACACACACACACACACACACACACACACACACAGCTGCAGCCATTGAACACTGAAGAAAAACACACAATCTTCTCCCAGAGAGAAAACACCACACCACAGAAGTTACAGCTACACTACTTATGTCTTCTCCTTTATATTAAACAGGATATCTCCATATTACACTGCTGCTCATATACAGTCATCCAGCATCCAGGAAGAGAACAGCACAGATCTCCCCCACACAACTGGACTCTTCCAGCTTAGAAACAAACTACCAAATAGTGACTGACAACTTTTCCATGACCACCCTTATGTAATAGGACCAGTGTCCTATTACTGATATATTCCACAACCACCCTTATGTAATAGGGCCAGTGTCCTATTACTGATATATTCCCCGACCACCCTTATGTAATAGGACCAGTTTCCTATTAGAATGTTGCTCATAATATATATTCATGAGCAAAACTTGTAAAATTCATATCAAAATTCTATTCTACATTTTTTAAATATTTTTGTAAAGATGGAGTCGGAGTCGGTACATTTTTTTCCAACTCCGACTCCAGCCAAAGCTAGCTCCGACTCTGACTCCAGCCAAAGCTATCTCCAACTCCGACTCCCAGGGCCGGATTAAAGGGAGGGCACCAGGGGCACGTGCCTAGGGGCCTCCACAAGCCCAAACCCGGAAGTGGTATCTGGGAGTCAGTCCCATGCGCAAAAAGCATGTGGAAACCCTACCTGGACACAGCACTGGCTACACTGCATGCTGTTCAAGGAGGGAGGGAGGTGTAGGGTTAATCCTGTGTAAGCATCTCCCTCCTGGCAGGCTCAGACTCCCCCCTGGTGGGTCTTTGAATGGATTCTTCCTGTAAAGTTTCCAGGTACCTGTCTCCTGCCGAGGTCCTCACTCGCCCCTCTCCCTCACTGAGGAGAGGACAGCGTGGGACCTCAGCAAGGAAACCTGATCTCTCCAGTAGGGATGTGACATCATGAAGCATTCTGGAGGATCTGTCACAGTGGCTTTCAGGCTGAAGGAACAGAGAAGAGCCAGAGGAGAGAAGACCTGTCATCTGCCCATATCAGGTGAGTATGAGGCTTTTTTTGTATTGGCACATCAGAGCAGGGATATATACTATAGGGGCATATATCAGAGCAGGGATATATACTATAGGGGCATATATCAGAGCAGGGGGCATATGCTATGGTGGCATATATCAGAGCAGGGGTATATACTATGGGGGCATATATCAGAGCAGGGGTATATACTATGGGGGCATATGTCAGAGCAGGGGTATATAAATATAGCGCCTGTGTGCAGCATATGACATGTAGCCTGTGTGCAGTGTATGATATATATAGTCTGTGTGCAGTGTATGATATATAGCCTGTATGCAATGTATGGTATTTAGCCTGTGTGCAGTGTATGGTATATAGCCTGTGTGCAGCCTATTATATATGGGGTGTTCATGTGGGTAAGGGAGCTACACGGCTCTTATGCATGTCATTTTTACTTCTTGTGATCTCTTGTTTTTTTCTTTCTGAGGTGAGCATTGGCCTATACTGTAGCACTTTGTACTTTACTTCTTTAATTTTTCACCTCTGAAAATTAAGCTATATAATATCTTTACTACTCTTTGTGCATGCTTTGCCTCCGTTATTTTTTGTCTATTGCATTATGCATGTAGCACTTTGTGATATATGAGATCCGCTGGCCAAAGCATGCGTTTTGCTTTTCTTACAACACATGCATGAACGGTGTAGCTTCCCTTTCCCTATGTTGTGCTGTCTGTCTTGTGTTGTCCTCGATTTTATACAATAAAAAAATTTTATGTGTTGGGTCATAATCATGTTATCAAAATTGTCTTAATAAACTTTGTTAATGATTTATGAAAATCTGTGAATCGGCTCAGATGTTTCTTCTTTATGAGGATTATTATATACTGTATAGCCTGTGTGCAGTGTCTGATATATAGCCTGTGTGCAGTGTATGATATACAGCCTGTGTGCAGTGTATGGTATATAGCCTGTATGCAGAGTATGATATATAGCCTGTGTGCAGTTTATGATATAAAGCCTCTGTGCAGTGTATGGTATATAGCCTGTATGCAGAGTATGATATATAGTCTGTGTGCAGCATATGACATGTAGCCTGTGTGCAGCTATATATGCCATGATCCTTAGGGTATATTCACATGTACCATATCCGCTATAGATTCTACACAGCCTTTAAGTACTTTCTGGGTGCTCTTTACTGCTTCAGGTAGTTTATATGGTTGGGAACTGAAGGTGGAACGTAGACTTGCAAGTCCAGGTTCTGCCTGCGATTCACAACTGCACATGCTAGCTGTCGTGGCTGACGCAGTGGGCAACAGCGCACAGAAAGTGCTAAAGTGCTGTGTTCTCGCATTGAATTAGGTGGGAATGCAGTGTCCCAGAACGCAAGGACTACTACTCCTATCGTGCTCATTTCTATCACTTAGTCCATGCTGGTTCTGGTAACTGTGCACACAGCAACTGCTGCTAGTTTTCCCCCTGATATTCCCTGGTTATGTGTATTCTCAGGTATATCTTGGTATATATATATATATATATATATATATATATATATATATATATATACTCCAGTGTATTATTATTACCTTGTACAGTGGTATGCAAGGCTGTGGATCACGTGCCAGTGCCCTGTAATTATGGTTCCTCCAATGGCCGACTAGCTCTGGCCAGGAGCAACCATGTGACTTCCCACTTCCTGCTGACAAGTCAGTTCAGCACCTGCTTTCAAGCAAGGAGGTTGTGTTGCTCTGTCCTCTCCCTCAGAAGGGGACAGAAGCGTCTCTGCAGCCTTTTCACTATAAGAAGAGTGACTGATTCTGCTGCTGCGTTCCAGTAAACGGCTGCCTGCCTATACAAGTGTCCGGAGTCATCTTCTCTCTCATCTTGGTGTCGTGCGGATATCTCTCTGTCATGGCCGCGGCGGCGTCCCGTGCTCCGGGCCGCCGCCGCGACCGCCCTCTGTCTGACGCGGCTGCCGGGGTCCCGGTGCAGGGACCCGGCGCTGCGGTCTGTTCGGCCCCGGGGGGCGCCTCACCTCGTCCCGCTCCGCTCTCCGTCTGTGCCGGCCGGCGCGCGCGTCCCCGCCTCCTAGGGCGCGCGCGCGCCGGCTGTCTCAGATTTAAAGGGCCAGTCCGTCCCTAATTGGTAGTTGCACCCAATCACTCCCTATAAATCCCAGCATGCCCTGTCCCTCGTGTTGGAGCCTCTACATGCTTCCCATAGCGTTTGGCCCAGCTCCCTGTTGTTCCTGACCTTAGTCCTTGTCCCTGGTTCCTGTCCTTAGTCCTTGTCCCTATCCTTGCCCGCTGCCTTCCCATTGTTCCTGAGTCCTGTCCGCCACCTGTGAGCACGCCTTCTGTCCTCTGCCTGTGCCATCTCCTGCCTACTGCTCCTGCCACGCCTCGCCTGCCGTCACCAGCCACCAAGCCAGGGGTAGCGACCTGGGGGTCGCCTGCCGCAGCAAGTCTATCCCGCCTTGCGGCGGGCTCTGGTGAAAACCAGCGGGCCCTTAGACTCCGCTCCCTGGTGAGGTTAGTGCCATCGCTGGTGACGGTCCAGTGGATCCACTACTCCCGGATGTCTCCAGGCCGTTTTCTCTCGAGGTCGATGCTTCTTCTGTGGGCGCAGGAGCCGTTCTCTCGCAAAGGGACACATCTGGCAAGACCAGAACCTGCGGGTTCTTTTCTAAGACTTTCTCCCCTGCCGAGAGGAACTATACAATTGGGGACCGTGAACTCCTGGCCATTAAGTTGGCACTGGAGGAGTGGCGTCATCTACTAGAGGGGGCTAAACACCCCATTAACATCTACACGGACCACAAGAACCTCCTCTACCTTCAATCGGCTCAACGCCTCAATCCCCGGCAGGCCAGGTGGTCCCTCTTCTTCTCCCGGTTCAACTTTACCATCCATTTCCGTCCAGCCGAGAAGAATTTAAAGGCTGATGCATTGTCCCGAGCATCCGATGTCATTGGGCAAGAGGAATCTCCTCGTCACATAATACCTCCCGACCGCCTAGTACCAGTTGCCACTTCTGCTCTGCAGAGACTGCCCCCCGGGAAGACTTATGTGCGCCCCGCACTCCGTAAACGCATCTTGAAGTGGGGGCATTCCTCTTTGGTGGCCGGGCATCCAGGAGCTCTAAAGACTGGGCAATTGATCTCCCGTCACTACTGGTGGCCCAATCTCCTCCAGGATGTCAAGGATTTTGTGGCCTCCTGTGCAGTCTGTGCCAGGAATAAGTCTCCCCGTCAAAGACCTGCCGGCCTACTTTTGCCCTTGCCAGTCCCGGACCATCCCTGGCACCACATTGGGATGGATTTCATCACAGACCTACCTCCATCCGCGGGCAATACAGTTATTTGGGTGGTGACGGACCGATTCTCTAAAATGGCTCACTTCGTGGCTCTTCCTGGCCTACCCTCTGCTCCTCGTCTGGCTCAGTTGTTCTTCCGACACATCTTCCGCCTGCATGGACTTCCTCATCACATTGTGTCCGACCGAGGCTCTCAATTTGTCTCTAAGTTTTGGCGTGCCCTCTGTTCTCATCGGCCTACCATCCCCAGACCAACGGGCAAGTGGAGAGAGTCAATCAGATCCTGGGTAACTACCTACGTCATTTTGTGTCCAGCCGCCAAGACAACTGGTCCGATCTCCTTCCATGGGCGGAATTCTCTTATAACCATCTGGACTCGAGTTCCACAGGCAAGTCTCCTTTCTATGTGGTCTACGGGCATCATCCTCGTCCTCCTCTGCCTCTCTCTCCATCCTCTGGGGTTCCAGCCGTGGAGGAGTTGTTATCTGACCTGCAGTCGATCTGGGAACAAACTCGACAGTCCTTACTCAAAGCCTCTGAACGCATGAAGGCCCAGGCTGATAAGAAGAGGAGACCTGCCACGAATTTTCTTCCAGGTGACAAAGTCTGGCTCTCGGGCAAATATGTTCGACTCAAGATTCCCAGCTACAAGTTGGGTTCTCGATTCCTTGGTCCTTTCTCGGTGCTAAAACGCATCAACCCTGTCACCTACAAACTCCGCCTGCCCCCTACTATGCGGATTCCGAACGCCTTCCATGTCTCCCTCTTGAAGCCAGTGGTCCTCAACCGGTTCCCCGATCAGTCTCCGTTCTCTGTTCCACAAGCCGTCTCTGACGACGTCTACGTTGTTAAAGATATTCTGGCCATGAAAACTGTCAGAAGGAGACGATTCTTCCTGGTGGACTGGAGAGGATTTGGTCCTGAGGAGAGGTCCTGGGAACCCGAGGCTAACATCCTGGATAAAGATCTCATCAAGGGGTTCCTGCAGGCAAGAAAGAGGGGGAGGCCAAAGGGGGGGGGGTACTGTCATGGCCGCGGCGGCGTCCCGTGCTCCGGGCCGCCGCCGCGACCGCCCTCTGTCTGACGCGGCTGCCGGGGTCCCGGTGCAGGGACCCGGCGCTGTGGTCTGTTCGGCCCCGGGGGGCACCTCACCTCGTCCCGCTCCGCTCTCCGTCTGTGCCGGCCGGCGCGCGCGTCCCCGCCTCCTAGGGCGCGCGCGCGCCGGCTGTCTCAGATTTAAAGGGCCAGTCCGTCCCTAATTGGTAGTTGCACCCAATCACTCCCTATAAATCCCAGCATGCCCTGTCCCTCGTGTTGGAGCCTCTACATGCTTCCCATAGCGTTTGGCCCAGCTCCCTGTTGTTCCTGACCTTAGTCCTTGTCCCTGGTTCCTGTCCTTAGTCCTTGTCCCTATCCTTGCCCGCTACCTTCCCATTGTTCCTGAGTCCTGTCCGCCACCTGCGAGCACGCCTTCTGTCCTCTGCCTGTGCCATCTCCTGCCTACTGCTCCTGCCACGCCTCGCCTGCCGTCACCAGCAACCAAGCCAGGGGTAGCGACCTGGGGGTCGCCTGCCGCAGCAAGTCCATCAAGATCTGTGGTTTCTATTGATACCAAGTTTAATATGTATATTACTTTTATCTCTTTTATGACATATTTTCTAAAGCGGATTGATAAAATACAGCTATTCTGGTACTGTTTTTTTGTTGTTATTTTTTTACAGCGTGTGTCGTGCGATTTAATTGTTGATATAGTTTTATAGATTGTGTCGTTACGGACGTGGCAATACCAAATATGTATAGGATTTGTGTTTTTGATCTGTTTTATTATGTATAGAGAATGTAATGCATTTTTATTATTGGGGAGGGATGTTTTGTGTTTGGTGCACATTTTGCTTACTTTTTTTTTACTTTTACACTAGTTTACATTACTGTACACTAGTGTAAATACTTTGATCACTGATACAATACACTGCAGTACCTAATGTAGTGCAGTGTATTGTATTATGCATCATGCTAACAGGCATTCAGCACAGCCATGCCTGCCAGCATGAGGCATCTCCATGGTGATCCCGGGGGCCTTCATTAGGCCCCCGGATCACCATGGAGACATCGGGGGACCAGACTGCGCCGCAGGACATCGTGATCGCATAAGTAAACCCGCAACGCCGACCGGGACCCATTAGATGCCACTGTCATGATTTTACAGCTGCATTTAACGGGTTAAACTACCTGCAGCGGAGAATCCTCTGGCGGGTAGTTACAGGGGGAGATCAGCTGTCACACTGACAGCTGATCCCCTGCTCTGCCGCCGCAGGGCATTCCAATACATACGCCATTAAGAGGCGTATGTATCGGAATAAGGCCCATTAGTGACCGCCGTAAAAAGGCAGATTGGCGGTCACTAAGGGGTTAAAGTGCAGCGAAAATTTTTATTAAAAGTATTGTATTGTCCCCCAAAAGTTATACAAATCCCCAATAAACACTTATTACAGGAAATGCACATTCAGGGCTTTTTTCTTTGCACTTACTACTGCATCAAGGCTTCACCTTCTGGTTAAAATGGTGAGGCCACGACCCGACTCCCAGAGCTGTGCGGGTTGTGGCTGCTGGAGAGGATGATGGCAGAGGGATTCTCAGTGTCCCCCTGCCCTCATCCTCTCCAGCAGCCAAAACCCGCACAGCTCTGGGAGTCGGGTTGTGACATCACCATTTTATCCTGGAAGTGAAGCCTTGATGCAGTAGTAAGTGCAGGGAAAAAAGCACTTTATAAGCATTTCCTGTATTAAGTGTGTAATCGGTTACTTTTTGATAAGTCGCAGAAGGCTAGAACCACACAAATTTATAGAAAAATAAGATATTTAATACAGAAAACAATACTTAGCTGCAGTTACAGATGGTACAGGTGCATAGTTGTTTTATCCACAATGAAATGGGGAGCCCATTGTATATCACGCCCATTTCCCTCGATGACCACCAGGGTGCTGGGCACCTTCCTTCCAAGGTCCCAGCTGAGGCTGACTAGAAGCTACATACCCCCGACCTTTATAGTAAGTTTGGGTGGGGGGTGATGTGCTTCTATGTCTATGTAGACCACTGATGACCATGAAAAGAAGTTTCCCCGGCCTTGTACATATTTGTTAAGCACAATGGGTACATGGACTCACAATTACAGCTACAAGGTCTGACAACAACAGTAACAAACAACTGTATCCTCCGATGTTTACACTGATGGGGAGGTATATGGGTGTGACAGATACAAAAGGGAATGTGTATACATACACACTCACAACTGCAATGACTTTTACACACATAGCGATATATATACACACACACACACACAAGACATTAAAATTAAACATTCTGACTTTGAGTACTGACTTCTGACTTTGAGTACTGACTTCTGACTTTGATTACTGACTTCTGACTTTGATTACTGACTTCTGACTTTGACTACTGACCACTGACTATTGACACCTGACTTTTGACTCCTGACTACTTATACCTGACTTCTGATTAAATAATGTGTGATATCTGATCTTGGAAATATCAGTAGTTAGTAGTCCCCATTCAGTTTGAGTTCCCCTTTTACTTCAATTACCAGGCAGCCCATAGCTTGCAGTATTCAGGTAACAAAATGAAGTGATATCTGACTTGGTTAGGAGTGAGGAGTCAGACATCCTGTCTCACTATTGCACACAGCTAAAGGCCCCATCATGCTCTCATTGCTGACCAGGAGCAGAAGCACTGAAGTCGCTGACTGAATGTGTGGAGCCCTGAAGTTTTCCTGCTTGAAAAGTAAGTCTGCTGTGTATACTGTATAGGTATGAGGAATAAGCATGCACTGATCTGTAGTATGTTATTCATTGTCTGCTGTGTATACTGTATAGGTATGAGGAGTCAGCATGCACTGATCTGTAGTATGTTATTTATTGTGTGCTCTGTATACTGTATAGGTATGAGCAGTGGCGGATTAAATGTACCCTGGGCCCCGAGCTGTCCATCCAACCTGGGCCCCCCCCCCCATCACGAATAATACCTGTGTATAAGAAAAAAATATCACCTCACCGTGACCACCACCATTACCACCACATATAGGCTAAGGGGTCATTCACATGTCTGTAGAGTTTCATCCATACACGGACGGTGTTCTGTGGACCGCACCAGGGAGCTCCCAGCATCAGGATCAATTATGATGTTGGGATCTTCTAGGCAGTTTAACAGTTCCCGCTAGTGTCAAACCATACACTGTACCATTTAGACCTCAACGGTACAAAGGCTCTGCACACTATATAAGTTATTACAGTGCAGTTACTAATTACTTACAGGTGATGTCTTCTCTGATTGCTGTAGCTCACTTTTCGCTTTCTTCTTCATTTGGCACGGCCACCATGAAGATTTCTCTGACCACAACTTGTCTGCAGGGGGCAGCTGGGAGTGACTGGGGCAGGTGACTTGGCCAGCTGGGGGGTGACTGGGGCTGCTGGGGGGGGACAGATTGAGGTGACAGGGGCGGGGATTAGTTGGGAGTGGCAGGGGGACCAGCTGGGATGACTGGGGCAAGGGAAACAGCTGGAGGCAGCTGGGGGACATCTGGAGATGACTGGGGGACAGCTGGGGGTGACGGGGACAGCTGGGTGACTGGGGAACTGCTGCGGGTAGCTGGGGAACTGCTGCGGGTGGCTGCTGGGGGGTAACTAGGGAACTGCTGGGGGGTAACTAGATAATGCTGGGGGTGACTGGGGGACAGCTGGGAGTGACTAGGGGACAGCTGGGGGTTACTAGGGGACTGCTGGATGTGACAGGGGCTACTGGGGGGACAGGGGGACAGCTGGGGGACATGGGGACAGCTGGGGTGACAGGGGCTGCTGGGGGTGACGGGGACAGCTGGGGGTTACTAGGGGACTACTGGAGGTGACAGGGGCTACTGGGGGGACATCTGGGGTGACAGGGGCTGCTGGGGGTGACAGTGGGACAGCTGGGATGACAGGGGCTACTGGGGGACTGCTGGGGGTGACAGGGGGTACTGGGGGACTGCTGGGGGTGACAGGGGTACTGGGGGCGACTAGGGGACTGCTGGGGGTGACTGGGGGACTGCTGGGGGTGACAGGGGGTACTGGGGGACTGCTGGGGTGATTGGGGGACCTCTGGGGGTACTGGGGGGGACTGCTGGGGGTGACAGGGGGTACTGGGGGACTGCTTGGGGTGACAGGGGGACTGCTGGGGGTGACAGGGGCTACTGAGGGTGGCTTGGTGATTGCTGGGGGTGACGGGGACTGCTGGGGGTGACAGGGGGGACTGGGGGACTGCTGGGGGTGACAGGGGTGACTGGAGGACTGCTGGGGGTGACAGGGGGTACTGGGGGACTGCTGGGGGTGACTGGGGGAATGCTGGGGGTGACTGGAGGACTGCTGGGGGTGACTGGGGGACTGCTGGGGGTAACAGGGGGTACTGGGGAACTGCTTGGGGTGACAGGGGGACTGCTGGGGGTGACAGTGGCTGCTGGGGGTGACGGGCTACTGAGGGTGGCTTGGTGATTGCTGGGGGTGACGGGGTACTGGGGGTGACTGCTGGGGGTGACAGGGCTGACTAGGGGACTGCTGGGGGTGATTGGGGGACTGCTGGGGGTGACAGGGGCAGCTGGGGGTGACAGTGGCTACTGGGGGTGACTGCTGGGGGTGACGGGCTGGATCCGGCACATACTTGGAGGAGGAGGAGGGCGCACAGGCCGCAGGGACCGCCTGATTGGGGGATGGCGCCGCTGGGGTGGACGTGAGTGCGTCCATACGTGCGTCTGTGCGTGCGGGGGCGGGGATTGGGCGGGAGCGTACGGGGAGAGGGTGGATGCGGGCGGGGAGAGGGTGGATGCGGGCGGGAAGGGGGCGGGAGCGGGCGGGAGACTGCTATTCTAGGGGGAGCGCCTGTAAACTGACGCTGTCATCTGACTAGGTGAGTGAGGGCCCAGTCAGATGACAGCATGGATATGGCGACAGCACTGGGCATGGGCCCCCCCGGAGCCTCGGGCCCCAGGCGGCCGCCCAAAACACCCTTATTATAATCCACCACTGGGTATGAGGAGTCAGCATGCACTGAGGTATAATATGTTATTCATTGTCTGCTGGGTATACTGTATAGGTATGAGGAGTCAGCATGCACTGATCTGTAGTAGGGATGCACGATGCACCGAAATATCGATTGTAATATTTCGGGGGGAAAAACGGTTCGATACCAGGATTTCCTGGTATCGATACTTTTTGTTACGCTGCATAATAGTGCAACTTAACATAAAGTACAGTGCAGAGAACACGGCCGGCGGCTATCTGAGTGCCGGCCGTGTTCTCTGTATGTCTCTCCCTGCCCCCTGCGGTCACCTCCTCTGCGCGGCTCTCCCTCCACTCCCTTAGCAATTGCTTGTGCCGGCTATGTTACTGTGTAGATGCGGCTGTCACACTGACAGCGGCATCTAACCACTCCGTATGCAGCAGGGGTCGGCTACTATGTGTAGCAGACCCCCGCTGCCGGTGTCTGTCTGATAATAGGGTCCGGCTAGGCCAGACTGTTATCAGTGAAATGATTTATGCAGAGGAGACAGAGCTGCACGGAGGTCTGGGCGGCCGGGGAAAGAAGACTGATATCACCAAGACAGCTCTGCTGCATCAGATATCACTAAGGACCCTATTACACGGGACGATTATCCTTATATTGTTCAATTTAAACGATAATCGTCATGTGTAATTGCAGGCAACGATCAAAAAATCGTTCGTATGTCATGATCGTTGCTTTAGATATGAACGTTCGTTCGCTCAAGTTCCATATTTTTTCACTAATCGTTCAGTGTAATAGCGCATTGCCCATTGTTTTCCTGAGATCAGAAGAAATAAACGATCGCAATAACGATCATAATAACGATCATATCTAACGACCATCGCTCTGTGTAAATATGGTGAACGATTTCAGGTTAACGATAAACACTCTCAATTGCGATAGCTTATCGTTAGTTGTTAATCGTTAAAATTCGCTCTGTGTAATAGGACCCTAAGACAGTCTCATGGATTTGAAAAGAGAAGTAGTCTCAGTCTTTCCTTTATGACCCGTTCCCTGTTTAAAGTCTGTTCCTGGTTTTGGCTTCAAAGATCTGTCAGATAAACCTGCCTGTGTAAACGCACCATAAGGCTATGTTCACACTACGTCAGTTTCCGGCCGTAGCGCGTTCCGTGAATAAGCGGCCGGAGACTTACGTAGTTTGCGTATAATGGAAAGTATACGAAGTACGGCCGCACAGTTCACACTACGTACGAACTTACGCCCGGATCGTACGCGGAGGTGTAAAAAATGAACCAGACCATTGTTTGCGTACGAAAATCCTGGAACTTACGCCCGTAGCGTTACATGCGGTCCCGTACGTAGTGGTGATTTCTTCATTTTTGCAGCTTTTTGTGCCGATCCAAAAGGTTCTGTGGGGTGTCCGGGGCTAGGCGAAGCTTTCCAAGTAAAAGACCGCTGTCAGATCGCTACGTAGGGCACTCGGGAAGCATAAGTAGACTTCGGGCGTAAGTTCGCGGTCCGTACGTAGCCGGCCGCAAGTAGCGTAAATCTCCGGCCGGAGTTTACCACGTATATGTCCGCCCGCGAAAATATGCGGCCGGACATATACGCAGTGTGAACATAGCCTAAGTCGGTATAGCAGAGCTGTCTTAGACAGCTGAATTCGACCGTTATCGCGCAAATTCGCACGATAATCGTTACGTGTAAACGCAGCATAAGTGATCACTCGGTATAGCAGAGCTGTCTTAGTAATCACTCGGTATAGCAGAGCTGTCTTAGGGTCCTATTTCACGAGCCGAGCAGGGCCCGATCAACGATGTAAACGAGCGCCGATCTGCTAGATCGCCGCTCATTTACTGGGCCTATTCCACGGCCCGATAATCGTTTAGCGAGGGCTGAAGGGACATCGTTACCAATGTCCTTACAGTCCTTGTTTCATACTTTACCTGTCCAGGCTACAAGTCTTCTCCTTCTCCCAATCCCGCGCGGCAGCATCAGCTTCGGAGCGGGGCTGTCTGAACTGACAGACCGCTCAGCCAATCACTGGCCGCAGCGGTCCCAGCCAGTGATTGGCTGAGTGGTCTGTCAGCTCAGACAGGCCGCTCCAAAGCTGATGCTGCCGCGCGGGATCGGGAGAGGGAGAAGACCTGCAGCCTGGACAGGTAAAGTATGATGTTTGTGAAATCGGCGGTCGCCCGCCGCACACTGTTATTCCACGTAGCGATGCGCGGGTGGCGACCAATGATTTTAGGTTTGAACCTAAATGAACGATCAGCCGATGACATGATGATCATTCTCTCTATTCCACGGAGCAATAATCGCCCAAATCTGGCCAATTCGGCTGATTATTGCTCCGTGGAATAGGCCCCTTAGTGATCACTCGGTATAGCAGAGCGGTCTGAGTGATCACTTTACTTGGTATAGTGGAGCTGTTTTAGTGATCAGGCTATTTGGAAGAGAAGAATTGTATTAATGATAATGACTAGTGCAGCAGAGCTGTATCAGTGATCATGGCACCTGGTTTAGCAGAGCTGTGCAAGTGCATACAATAGAATCTGGGCACAGTCCCTGGTGATGGTTACAGGTGATGACTGCAGCTATTGAATTAGACTCTGGATAGTGGTGATAATCACAAGTACAGACTGTTAGATTCTATTGCATCTCATAGTATTCCCAGCCGGTGGCTGCCGGTGAACTACAACCCCCAGCCATACCCTAATAGCTGAAATATTACAAAACTACAACCCCCAGCATAGCCTCATAGCTGAAATATTACAAAACTACAACCCCCAGCATAGCCTGATAGCTGAAATAGAATAGGACAATTTTAACCACAATTATTTAGAAAATGTAAACTTACAGTATCACTGTAATAGTGCAGGGGTATTATATTTCTACCACTGTGTTTTTTTTTGTATTTTTTTTATAGTTTACCAAGTATCGAACTGGTATTGAGTATCGAAATAAAAAAGTTAGTATCGGTATCGAACTCAAAATTCTGGTATCGTGACATCATGGCAAACAAAGACTGGAGATGCACTGCTCTAAATGTCATAACATATGTAAATACCAATAAGAGAACGGGTGCACAAAGCCAAACAGGATACTAAAAACTAACAAAAGTAAGTATGCAATAAGGACTTCCCTGAGGAAGTCCTGGGAGCAGGATGGAACGCCTGGGACACTTTTGGGCCATAGATACTGGTTACTTGCCACTCCTCCCCCCCCCTGTCCTTCACCACTTGTCTTCCCTAGGTCTCTTGTGCCCTATTCCATCTAGGTGTTGCATGTTTGTCTCTTTTTCCCCTTTTTGCTTGTTACAGGTATTTTCCATCCTTGTTAAACTTCCTTCATGTGTGTATTTAGTTGCTAAAGAATTGGGCTTTAATTTACATCAGGAAATTTAGTATACTCATTATAGGGACTCATATGTATTTTTTTATTACCATTCTATGTTTCATCTATTTCTCATGCATTTGCACTTTGTTTGTATACAAATTCATTTACTTGAGACCAGGATCCTTTTGGTGATAAGGGACTAGCATCATGTCATTGGATGGGGTTTGAGACATTTACCTGGCCCTGAGCACATGATTACAATCATGGTCTCTTGTTCTATTTTTAAGTGTTTTTAACTCTCTTCAACTGTTTTTCCTTCATGTTTCATGGTTTGCTTAATAAAGATATTCATTTTCATTTTTGGTGTGCCATTGCCCTTATTGCATACTTACTTTTGTTCGTTTTTAGTATCGTGACATCACTAATCTGTAGTATGTTATTCATTGTCTGATGGGTATACTGTATAGGTATCAGTATGCACTGACGGTCCACTAGGCATGCGTAGCACAAGGGATGGAGGGTGGTTCTTAACCATGTAGTAATGTCATCATCTTCTCTTCTTAGCTCCAGACACAAAGAGCCAACAGCATGTTCTTTAGACTTTACTAGAAAATGTACCAGGCGCTGCCCGGGTATAAAGTGTCAGTGTGTTAATTAGATTTGTTCTAAGGTGCCAAGGAGGCCAAGCTAAAGGTATTGTTTCATCTGAGTTAATCAGTGGAATTAGTGTATACCTGTAGTGTATAGTTTGGGGTCCTGTATACCTGTAGTATATAATTGGTGGAGGTCCTGTATACCTGAAGTATATAGTTGGTGGAGGTCCTGTATACCTGTAGTGTATAGTTTTGGGGTCCTGTATACCTGTAGTGTAAAGTTTGGGGTCCTGTATACCTGTAGTATATAGTTGGTGGAGGTCCCGTGCACCTGTAGTGTATAGCTTTGGGGTCCTGTATACCTGCAGGGTCGTATTTACCATTAGGCACCCATGGTCTGGTGCGTAGGGTAGCACCTTGCAGAGGGGCAGTACCCTCCCGTTCATACTTGCCAGAAAATCTGGTTTCTTTTCAAGGGGGGTATGGCGATATTGGTCAGTTCTGGTATAGCGGTGTTATCCAGTCACAGTATGGCGGTATTGGTCAGGTCTGGTATGGCTGTGTTATTCTGTCACAGTGTGTCGGTATTGGTCAGGTCTGGTATGGCGGTGTTATCCAGTCACAGTATGGCGGTATTGGTCAGGTCTGGTGTGGCGGTGTTCTCCAGTCACAGTATGGTGGTATTGGTCAGGTCTGGTATGGCAGTGTTACCCAGTCACAGTATGGCGGTATTGGTCAGGTGTGGTATGGCAGTGTTATCCAGTTACAGTATGGTGGTATTGGTCAGGTGTGGTATGACAGTGTTATCCAGTCACAGTATGGCGGTATTGGTCAGGTCTGGTGTGGCGGTGTTCTCCAGTCACAGTATGGTGGTATTGGTCAGGTCTGGTATGGCAGTGTTACCCAGTCACAGTATGGCGGTATTGGTCAGGTCTGTTATGGCAGTGTTATCCAGTCACAGTATGGTGGTATTGGTCAGGTGTGGTATGACAGTGTTATCCAGTCACAGTTAGGTGGTATTGGTCAGGCCTGGTGTGGCGGTGTTATCCAGTTACAGTATGGCGGTATTTGTCAGGTCTGGTATAGCAGTTTTTTCCAGTCATAGTATGGTGGTATTGGTCAGGTGTGTTATGACAGTGTTACCCAGTCACAATTTGGCGGTATTGGTCAGGTCTGGTATGGTAGTGTTATCCAGGAGTAGGGGGCCCTGTATACATGTACTGTATAGATGGAGTAGGGAGCCCTGTATACATGTACTGTATAGATGGAGTAGGGGGTCTTGTATACATGTACTGTATAGATGGAGTAGGGGGTCCTGTATACATGTACTGTATAGATGGAGTAGGGGGTCCTGTATACATGTACTGTATAAATGGAGTAGGGGGTCCTGTATACATATACTGTATAGATGGAGTACCAGTTATTTCTGTGGATGTTGTGAGGCAGCTGCCCTAGCAATCATTGCTCCCTGTGAAAATGAAAGCAGTAATCCTATTGGTTGCTAAGGCTCCCAACTGCCGTTTACTGCTGGAGACATGCAGCTAATTATATCACCTGTGTATGCAGTGTGGAGATTTTCCCATTCATCTTTATGGGGCGCCGCTCTTCCTTCTCCCCCTCCCCTCCTGTACATCTGGCGGGGACCTTCGCAATAACCTTCCCAGGCACCCAATGTATCTGTGTGCCAAATTTGGGGTCAAACGGTTCAGGCGTTTGGGAGTCTATACGGGACAGACAGATAGACAGACAGACTTTAATTTTTATGATATAGATAAAGGATCCAAAAACCTGTTGGAACCACTTCCACCAAATCGCATTGTCTTCTTTAGAAACTCTGCCCAGCAACTGGACCTGTGGCAAACTCCAAGAAAAGGTCCAAACCAACCTATCCTAACCTCAGATGGGGATCAGAGAAACCACTAGTAACACACACACACACACACACACACACAGGAAGGGGGCAACTAGGGGGGTTCCTACACCACACACATAACCCTGACAAAAACAAATGCAGAATAAACTTCATCTTCAACCTGAATACCACCAGATCATCTGCACCATCTATGAATGATAAATCAAAGTTTCCCTTTCATCCAGCAGCTTTTGTCTCACTGTTTGTTGTGTTGTGCTGCTTTTTCATAGAATTGTGCAAGCAGTGTTAAATTAAATTTTCTCACCTTGTTTTTTTGTGTCTTCTGATGAACAGGGCCGGATTAAGGAATGGGCACCAGGGGCACGTGCCCCTGGGCCCCCACCACAAAGGGGCCCCCACCAACCCGAACCCGGAAGCAGAGTTCCGGGTTCAGATTGGTGCATCTATGGCTGCATTTCCACGTTCCATGATCCTGTCGGATCACGGACGTGGAATGCATGTACCGGAGCCCCCCCGCGGCCGGACAGCATCTGTAATTAGATGCTGGGAGCCTCCCAGCATCTAATTACAGATGCTGTCCGGCCGCGGGGGGGCTCCGGTACATGCATTCCGCGTCCGTGATCCGACAGGATCACGGAACGTGGAAATGCAGCCCTCACCAGCTCCAGCGCTCTCCTGCGTCCGGTTGCCGCTAGACACAGGAGAGCGCTGTGCCTGTCAGCTCCGGGAAGGCAGCGCACGCCTCTTCTCTCTGGCGGGCTGCGCGCGATGACGTCATTTCATCGCGCGCCGCCTGCCGGAGAAGACGTGCGCTGCAGAAGATGGCAGAGGGCCCGGCCAGCTCAGGAGCGAGGAAAGGTGAGTGGAGTGTTTTTTGTTTTTTTTTACTACATCAGCACACCAGAGGGGATTGGGGGGGGGGATACAGCTACCAGCACACCAGAGGGGATTGGGGGGGGGGGGGGATACAGCTACCAGCACACTACAGGGGATTGGGGGGGGGGGGATACAGCTACCAGCACACCGGAGGGGATTGGGGGGGGGATACAGCTACCAGCACACCAGAGGGGATTGGGGGGGGGGATACAGCTACCAGCACACTACAGGGGATTGGGGGGGGGATACAGCTACCAGCACACCGGAGGGGATTGGGGGGGGGGATACAGCTACCAGCACACCAGAGGGGATTGGGGGGGGGATACAGCTACCAGCATGCCAGAGGGGATTGGGGGAGGGGGGATACAGCTACCAGAGGGGATTGGGGGGGGGGGGATACAGCTACCAGCACACCAGAGGGGATTGGGGGGGGGGGGATACAGCTACCAGCACACTACAGGGGATTGGGGGGGGGGATACAGCTACCAGCACACCGGAGGGGATTGGGGGGGGGATACAGCTACCAGCACACCGGAGGGGATTGGGGGGGGGGATACAGCTACCAGCACACTACAGGGGATTGGGGGGGGGGATACAGCTACCAGCACACCGGAGGGGATTGGGGGGGGGATACAGCTACCAGCACACCAGAGGGGATTGGGGGGGGGATACAGCTACCAGCACGCCAGAGGGGATTGGGGGGGGGGGATACAGCTACCAGAGGGGATTGGGGGGGGGGGATACAGCTACCAGCACACCAGAGGGGATTGGGGGGGGGATACAGCTACCAGCACACCAGAGGGGATTGGGGGGGGATACAGCTACCAGCACACTACAGGGGATTGGGGGGGGGATACAGCTACCAGCACACTACAGGGGATTGGGGGGGGGGATACAGCTACCAGCACACCAGAGGGGATTGGGGGGGGGGGGATACAGCTACCAGCACACCAGAGGGGATTGGGGGGGGGATACAGCTACCAGCACACCAGAGGGGATTGGGGGGGGGGATACAGCTACCAGCACACCAGAGGGGATTGGGGGGGGGATACAGCTACCAGCACCCCACAGGGGATTAAGGGGGGGGATACAGCTACCAGCACACCAGAGGGGATTAAGGGGGGGGGGGATACAGCTACCAGCACACCAGAGGGGATTGGGGGGGGGATACAGCTACCAGCACACCAGAGGGGATTGGGGGGGGGGACAGCTACCAGCACACCACAGGGGATTGGGGGGGGGGGATACAGCTACCAGCACACCACAGGGGATTGGGGGGGTGGAGAACTACAGCTATCAGCACACCACAGGGGATTGGGGGGGTGGAGAACTACAGCTATCAGCACACCACAGGGGATGGGGGGGGAGAACTACAGCTATCAGCACACCACAGGGGATGGGGGGGTGAGAACTACAGCTATCAGCACACCACAGGGGATGGGGGGGGAAGAACTACAGCTATCAGCACACCACAGGGGATTGGGGGGGGGGAGAACTACAGCTATCAGCACACCACAGGGGATGGGGGGGGGAGAACTACAGCTATCAGCACACCACAGGGGATTGGGGGGGGGGGAGAACTACAGCTATCAGCACACCACAGGGGATGGGGGGGGGGGGGGGAGAACTACAGCTATCAGCACACCACAGGGGATGGGGGGGGGAGAACTACAGCTATCAGCACACCACAGGGGATAGCTACATGAGCACCACTAAATCGTTAATTACAATGCTAGGGGCACTGGGGGCGCAAGTACTTTTCCTTGCCCCAGGTGCTGCTAACCCACACACACAGCACATCTGCACACAGTATAACATTAAGTGCGGACACAGCAGGAGCAGAAGATATTATTGCTATATGGAGGCACAGCCAGGGACATTATGACTATATGGAGGCACAGCAGGAGACATTACTACTATATGGAGGCACAGCAGGAGACATTACTACTATATGGAGGCACAGCAGGAGACATTACTACTATATGGAGGCACAGCGGGAGACATTACTACTATATGGGGACATAGGGACTTTATAACTATTTGGGCGCACAACAAGGGAATTCTACATACACGGGCAACTCACATACAGTACTTACTCACTTTACTGGAAATCACACCAAAAAGTGGAATTACTACTGTTTGAGACCTTATAGGTTGGGAAAAAGGAAGTAAGTTGTTGAAAAAGTGCGGAGTCTAAGATGTTTGTCTGGCAGGTTCTAAAGAGACGAATTGTAGCTGGAAGAAATCATCATGGTGGTCCAGGCCAGATGGAGAGGAAAAGGAAAGTGACACTTCAGATCAAAGAAGACATCACCTGTGAGTCACTGAATGATGGGTTTTTTTTTTTTGTATTTTTTAGCACATTATTCGGTAGGGGTGCCCCAGGGTAAAATAAAAAAAATGTTAGACTATATTGCTCTAAGCCATAATACCCACACTGCTTCTCCCTAGCAAAATCTCCCCACATGTTCAAAATCTGCCACCGGCCGTGCATCGCTACGTTTAATAGTGATGTGCGACCGATGGCTGATCCAGCCTTATAAAAGGCTCTGTAAGCGAGCGCCAATCTAGCAGAACGACGCTACTTACCCAGTGGGTAAGAACACACAGAAGGTGCTGGGTTCTCACATTGTGTTTGTGATAATAATGCAATGTGAGAACACACCCTGATAGTCAGCCCTCCCCGCTCCTGTCTCTAGGCCTGGCATCTTCCTCTGCACTCTAGTGACCATCACATGCACAACATAGGAGGATGCTGAGCCACACAGCCAGGAGTGAGAACGGGTCTGTGCTAAGTCGCCTACAGTAATCAGCCACCTGTATAGATTGCAGTATAGTTTTTTTTTTTTGTTTGTTTGTTTTTAGAGGGGGGGGAATGGGGGGGGGGGGCCAAAAAAATTGTCGCCCAGGGCCTCCACCAACCTTAATCCGGCCCTGCTGATGAATATTAGTGCCGCAATTAATAAAGTAAAATGCAGATACAATAAACATTATGTTTCAATTGTAAGATAGATTTATAGATAGTAGATTGATAGAGATAGTAGATAGATAGGATATAGAGAGATAGTAGATAGGCCATTTGATTTGATTTGATAGATAGATATATAGATAGATAGACAGAGAGAGATAGTGTGACAAGGCACAAGTTATGGTGGTCGATGACAGATATGTGTCACCGTGGTTCAAGGCCTCGGTGAAGTAGGCCGGATAGAATTGGTCAAAACCAACCGACAGGTTTTTCAAATTTAGCATAACTGCTTTCAAGCAGTTGTTCCGGGCCGGCTTTTTACTGGAAGTCTCAGAGTTGGGTGGGATGACTGCTCCCACGTATCCATCCCGGGTTTTCCCTGGCCTGTAACAGCCAGGAAATTAGGTGAGCTGTGTGTGGTGTGTAACTCCAAGGCTGGAGAGTCTGCTGTGTTGGTTCCAGGCAGAGAAACTGGAGAAACTGCTATAGCCTAAAAAGACTGTTCCGGTGAGAAAATCCTGTTTTCATTTAACCCTTTGTGCCTGAAGCAAGGCTGTTGATGTTATTTACACCTGCTGAAAAGAAGCTGTTTTGTTACTGCTTGGACTTGGTGAAAACCCATTTACTTTTAACTCTGCTGTGTCTGTGATACCTGTGACGGAGCTACCCCCCCCCCCCACACACACACACACACAATAGATAATGTCCAAATATACCACAGCACTCCACAAGTACGATGAAAAATAGTAATTTATTCGCCCATGAAAAACATTGCAACGTTTCAGCCATATGAGCCTTTTTCAAGCAGCGAACACACGCCCCTCTGTGGGGGGGTTTATACACAGCAAGCCAGTATCCAATTAGTGAGTATAAAGTTAAAAACAATACAAAAAGTATATATCATAAGTATATAAACACTGTGTAGTGATTCAAATGTGGTAAATAATGTGTATAAACTTCCATAAGTTAACATTTATTATGGTAATGTGTTTTCCCTTAAAGGGGTACTCTGGGCAAAATTTATTTTTAATATGTTATTACAAAAGAAAAGTTATACAAATTTCTAATATACACTAATTATAGGAAATGCACATATGGTGCTATTTTTCCCTCAACTTAGTAGATCAGGCAGGCTCACTTCCTGTAAAAAAAAAAAAAAAAAAAAGGTGACGTCACGTCTCAAGGGCCGGGTCCAGCAGGGGGCGCATGTATGCATCTATATAGATGTATCAGTGCCTTCTCCCTCTGTGGAGCCCTCCCCCCCCCCCAAATAGCTCACCCTGCCACCCGGTCCCAGCGTGTTTAGCGCTCCCCCAACTAGCTCTGAGCCCACCCAGCCGCCCCGTCCTCTGCAGGAGCGCTCCTCTGCCGCTTGTTCCTGGCAGGGTGAGCGCTCCTGCACCTCCCCATCTACGCGCTCTGAGCTGCCCGTCCCTTGCAATAGCTCTCACCTGCCGTTCGCTCCCGGCGAGGTGAGCGCTCCCGTACCTCCCCAGCTGCCCGTCTCTTGCAATATCGCTCACCCGACGTTCGCTCCCGGCGGGGTGAGTGCTCCTGTACCACCCCATTCAGCGACCTGTGCTCTGAGCCGCCCGGTCCCTTGCAGGAGCGCTCACCCGCCGCCTGGTTGCGGTGCTGTGAGCGTTCCTGCATCTTCTCCGTATGCATTAACCCGTCCCCTCTCAGATACCCACAGCACAGGAGCAGGACCGGGCGGCGGGCGAGCACTCCTGCAAGGGACTGGGTGGCTAGATTGGGAGGTGCAGGAGTGCTCACCCCGCCGGGAGCGAACGGCGGGTGAGCGCTCCTGCAAGGGACCGGGCGGCTCAGAGCACGGGCGGCTGGATGGGAAGGTACAACAGCACTCATCCTGCCAGGAGCAAACGGCGGGTCAGCGCTCCTGCACATGACGGGGCGGCTGGGTGGGCTCAGAGCTAGTTGAGGGAGCGCTAAACACTCTGGGACCGGGCGGCAGGGTGAGCTAGTTGGGGGGAGGGGCCTCCACAGCGGGGTCAGTGTCAGCCAGCACAGAGAGGGAGAAGGCACTGATACATCTATATAGATGCATACATGCGCCCCCTGCTGGACCCGGCCCTTGAGACATGACGTCTCCTTTTTTACAGGAAGTGAGCCTGCCTGATCTACTAAGTTGAGGGAAAATAGCACCATATGTGCATTTTCCATAATTAGTGTATATTAGGGATTTGTATAACTTTTCTTTCGTAATAACATATTAAAAATACATTTTTGCCCGGAGTACCCCTTTAACCCCTAGACGACCCTGGACGTAGCGTTACGCCATGGAAGTCTGTCCCCAGACGACCCTGGACGTAACCCTACGTCCTGGGTGTTTCTCCGGCTATGAAGCGTGCTCCTGAGCGGAGCGCGCTTCATAGGAGGTGGGGGCAGGCTGCAGTGAGCAGCCGGGACCTCACTGGTAATGACACGCTGCAGCGATCGCGCTGCTGCGTGTCATTAACCCCTTAAACGCTGCGGCGTTTAAGTGCAAGTGACAGGGGGAGTCCCCTGTCACTTACCGATCGGGACCCCCGCAGTGTCCCATAGGCAGCACAACAGATGGGGAGTTAGCAAGAAGAACCCCCATAGGGAGGGCCCTCTGTTACTACAGCATGTAAGACTGACCTGCAGAATGCGGTCTGTCTACTTAACCCCTTAAGGACCGGCTAATTTTCGTTTTTGCGCTTTCGTTTTTTCCTCCTTGTGTGTGTATAAGGCCATAGCAGTTGCATTTTTACACCTACAGACCCACATGAGCCCTTATTTTTTGCATCACTAATTGTACTTTGCAATGACAGGCTGAATTTTTGCATAAAATATGCTGCAAAACCAGAAAAAAATTATATGCGTTGTATATCCTATGGAAAAACTGACATGTTATATATGTTCCTCAAGTCGGTACAATTTAAACGATATGCATCTTGTACAACTTTTATATTGATGGCTTGTAAAAAATTAAAACCTTTTATGGAAAATAAACGTTCCTTAAAATCGCTCTATTTCCAGGCTTATAGCGCTTTTATCCTTTGGTCTATGGGGCTGCTTGAAGTGTCATTTTTTTTACCATGATCTGTACTTTCTATCGGTACCTTGATTGCGCATATGCCACTTTTTGATCGCTTTTTATTACAATTTTTCTGGATTTGATGCGACCAAAAATGAGCAATTTTGCACTTTGAATTTTTTTTTTGCGCTTACACCGTTTACGGTGAGGGATCATGAATTAAATTAATAATTTGGGCGATTACGCACGCAGGGATACCAAACATGTTTGTTTATTTATTTATTTTTATTTATAAAATGGAAAAAGGGGGGTGATTTGGACTTTTATTAGGGGAGGGGGTTGTTTATTAATAAAAACACTTTATTCTTTTTTTACCAACAGAAATTAGAAGCCCCCTGGGTGACTTCTATATGCACAGCACTAATCTCCCATTGAGATCAATGCTGTGTATATAACAGAGCACTGATCCATCAGATCGGTGCTCTATTATAATGGTCTGCTGCAGACCATCTACATGGATTGCCAAGCCAGGGATCTTCCTTCCGCGATCGCATTGCGGGGGAAGATCCCCCACTACACACCAGGGACAGGGGGCACAGATATTATCCAAATGCAACTGTCAGCTTTGACAGCTGCATTTGAAAAAGTTAATTAGCCGTTCGCCGTGATCGGCCGCGGCGGCTAAGACCTGCGGTTCCTGGCTGCACATAGCAACCGGGGACCGCAGGCTGCAGAGAGGGCTCATGCCGGTAGCCCCCTCTGATCCCCCTTAACGGCCACATGACGGGTATACCCGTCATGCATCGTTAAGGGATTAACAAAGGTCTGTGGAGTAGACCATGTTGCAGACTAGCAAATCTGCTCCAAGGGTATATTACATCTCTCAGCCCAAGTTGTGGAAATAGCTCTCCTTGAGTGAGCTCTGGTAAATTCTGGGCTCTGTACCCCTGCTATGGAATAGCAGGTGTGAATACAATCACAAATCCATCGAGAGATTGATGGTTTAGACGCCTTCCTTCCACGCTTTTACCTTGAAAGCATACCAGAAGATTCTCATCTCTTCTGAACTGCTGGGTTCTCTGTATATAGATTCTAGACACCTCACCACGTCTAGTGTTGTAGAGTCTTCACCATCCACAGAAGTCTCTGGAGAGAATACTGGAAGGACAATAAATTGATTTATATTAGAAACAGAAGCAAATTTTGGTCTGAATGATGGAAGCAATCTAAGTACAACTGTAGATATTGTTGTGTATGGTTCTTCAGATCCCAATGCCTGCAGCTCCCCCACTCTTTTGGCTGTTATTGCCAACAAAAAAACAGTCTTGACCGTAAGGCCTGACATAACTGCTTTAAAACCAAAACTAAATCCCAGGCTGAAACAGGCCTAGAAATTGTAGGCCTGAGTCTTGTGATTGCTGTGATAAAATCCTTTATTTCCTGGACCTGTAGCAATCTTCTTTTAAGAAAAACTGATAACGCTGCAATCTCGATTCTTATAGAGTTTGGTTTCAGCCCCTTATCAAAACCGTCCTGAAGGAACTCTAAAATTTGTGAAATTGTGCGTGCTGCAGGATTAACCCCCCTTAGGGGCAGCCCATGCTTGAAAGATCTTCCTGACTCTTTCATAAGAACGATTTGTAGCCTCACTTCTGGAGTGAGCTAATGTCTCCCTCACCCTTTGTGAGAGGCCAACGGCCCTCAAAAGGAAGGAGTCAACCTCCAGGCTACCAGATTGAACGCGTTGAGGTTCTGACATAGTTGGGCTCCTTGTGATAGAAGATCCCGTCTCCGTGGTAGCTTCCAGTGTACCCCTTTGCTCATTAACATCAACTGGGAGAACCAGGACCTCTTCGGCCAGAATGGAATGATGGCTTTTATGGAGGCCTGGTCCTTCCGGATCTTTATTAACACCCTGGTTATCATTGAGACTGGTGGGAACACATTAGCTAACTTGAAGGTCCAAGGAATTGACATTGCGTCCACAATAGCCGGGTTGTCCTCCTGGTACAGGGACCCGAAGCTGCTGAGCTTGGAGTTGGTTTTTGTGTCCATCAGGTCCACCCCATTCATCCACTATCTGCTGGAAGATCTGTTCATTCAGCAACCACTTTCCCGGTACTGTGAGACCTCGACTGAGTCGGTCTGCTAGCACATTTTGTGTTCCCCTGATGTGGACAGCAAATAACCTTGTTACCTTTCCCTCTGCCCATGTCAGGATCCTCTCCACTTCTCTCAGAAGAGACTGGGATCAAGTACCTCCTTGTTTGTTTATGTAACAAACACACGCCATATTGTCTGTCCGAATCCTCACTGCTTGTTTCTCCAAAATTGGTGCAAACTGAACAAGTGGTTTGTAAATAGCCCTTAACTCCCTTAAATTGGAAGGAAGACTCCTCTCTACTGCTGACCAAAGACCTGAAGCTTCCATGTCTTGCACATGGGCTCCCCATCCTGTACCTGAGGCGTCTGTGGCTAATGAAACCCTTTCTGGTTCTCGAATGTCCATGCCATCTTTTACCTGTTCCCACCTCCGAAGTGATGTTTTGGTGTTTACAGAAAGAACATGTAGACTGTCCAATGATCCGATGTCTCCGTCCCATAACTCGAGAACCTCCTTCTGTAGTCATCTCATGTGGAAGAGAGCCCAAGGATTGGCCTCTGCTGCTGAGGTTAAAAGGCCTAGAAACCTCATTAACCCCTTAACGACATTGGGCGTAAATTTACGCCCTGATGCCGGTAAGGGAGTTCAGAGCGGGGCCGCGCCGGTCCCGGGTGCCGCGTGTAGCCCGGGACCGTAGGTATTAGCGGGCACGGTCCGATCGCCGTGCCCGCTAATACAGTAATCGGATGCAGCTGTCAAAGTTGACAGCTGCATCCGATTACCGGACGCAGCGTCATCCCTGGTGTCTAGTGGGGAGATCGCTCCTCCGGGATGTTATCCCGGAGGAGCGATCTCCGTAAATGGAGCCGGCCGGGGACCGCTCCAAGATGGCGCCGTCCCCGGCTCGGCACTCGTTTACTTCCGGCTGCAGCAGCCGGAAGTAAACGAGTGCCTATCTCATGGATCTCTGCAGCATATCTATGCTGCAGAGATCTCAATGAGAGATCAAAGCACTTATACTAGAAGTCCCCCAGGGGGGCTTCTAGTATAAGTGTAAAAGTTAAAAAAAAAATGTCATTATTAGTAAAAATCCCCCTCCCCTAATAAAAGTCTGAATCACCCCCCTTTTCCCAGGTTATAAATAAAAGTAAATAAATAAATAAATAAACAAACAAACATGTTTGCTATCGCCGCGTGCGTAATCGCCCGAACTATTAATTAATCCCATTCCTGATCTCGCACGGTAAATGGCGTCAGCGCAAAAAAATCCCAAAGTGCAAAATTGCGCATTTTTGGTCGCATCAAATGCAGAAAAATTGTAATAAAAAGCGATCAAAAAGTCATATATGTGCAATCAAGGTACCGATAGAAAGAACACATCATGGCGCAAAAAATGACACCTGACACAGCCCCATAGACCAAAGGATAAAAGCACTATAAGCCTGGGAATGGAGCGGTTTTAAGTGTCGTATATTTGTTGACAATGGTTTAAATTTTTTACAGGCCATCAGATACAATATAAGTTATACATGTTACATATCGTTTTAATCGTAACGACTTGAGGAACATATATAACAAGTCAGTTTTACCCCAGGGCGAATGGCGTAAAAACACATTTCCCCCAAATAAACAAAATGCGTTTTTTTTTTCAATTTCACCACACTTTGAATTTTTTTCTGGTTTCGCAGTGTACTTTATGCAAAAATTCAGCCTGTCATTGCAAAGTACCATTAGTGACGCAAAAAATAAGGGCTCATGTGGGTCTCTAGGTGGAAAAATGCAAGTGCTATGGCCTTTTATGCACAAGGAGGAAAAACCAAAAACGCAAAAATCGAAATTTGCTCTGTCCTTAAAGGGTTAAAGTTCTAAAAGAGACCTGTCTTGGTTTTAGAAGAAATTGGCATCCATTCTGGATTCTGATCTATCTTTAGAGTCTCATGGACTCTATGATTGTATGATGAATCCCAGAAATGTCTTTGTTGTAGAGGGAGTTAAGTATGACTTGTTGAAGTTCACCAACCAGCCTAGCTGTTTGAGGAACTGCAGAGTGATCTGGACCTGCATGTTGAGAAGGTCTACTGAGGGTGCAAGATTGAGCCAATCGTCCAGGTAGGGGATTATTCTGATTCCCTGTAGCCTTAGGACTGCTACCACTGCTGAGATCACCGTGGTGAAGACAAACTGTGCCTAGGTTATGCCGAAGGGCAAAACCCGAAACAGTATGTGTATGTGGAATGTGGAAGTAGGAATCCTGAAGGTCCAGGGATGCCATTAGGTCCCCTTTCAGAAGTTCTGACTGTCAGGGCTGGGATAAACAGACAACAGAGCAACAAGAGCCCTGCGCTTACCCCAACCTCTGTCCCTGCCTATTGCCCCACCCACGCTAGACCGTGGGGTGACAACCACGAAGACTGTGTATACACTGACTAGGGTGCAGGGGATGGGAGACAAGAGATAGACAGACAGACAAACACAGAAGAATTGTCAATCAGGCCGAGTCAAAAACCAGGAAAGAGCGTCAGGACAAAATCAGAAAGCTAAGAAAGGTCAAAAACAAGCCGAAGTCAAAACCAACCGGTAGCAAGGTACAAAGGGGTCAGGCAAAGAGATGGTCAAAACACAGCAAGGTCAGAACTGCAGAGATCAAATCACTAAACTAGCTAGTGCAGGGATAACAAACATTGGCAGCCAGTTTGCAGAGCTTAAATGCAGGCTGGAATCCCCACCCTCACAGGTGAGAGCAGGAGAACTCCAGAGAAGAATTAACCCTGGTGTGATCAGGTCAGAACAACATGGCAATGAATAAATGCTCACGTTCTCCGGCGTGCAGCTAATGATCGAAAACGCAAGCGAGCACCCACATCATTTGCAGTGTCAGAGACAGGACCGATGGCACGGACGCTCTGACCGCCAGTCCTGACACTCCATTTTCCTGAAGGCTTTGGAACTAAAAAAAAATGGGGGGTATACCCCTTTCCTCCCTTCTGCGGGAGGAACCTCCTCCACTGCAGCTATTGAAATTAAATGCAGGACTTGTTCCTGAATAATCCCCTGTTTTAAAGGTTTTGGTAGATAAGAAATGAAAAAATTTTCTGGGGGAAGACGATCTAACGAAAGTGCGTATCCTGACCGGATTGTCTTTAATACCCAAGGGTCTTGAATTGCAGACTCCCAGGCTGGGTAAAAAAAAACATTAGACCTCCAATCGGTAATTCTTCGTCCTCAGAAGTCCCATTTCTTGGGATTATTCTTAGGTCCTTGTCTTGAGTACGCTCCTCTTCCTCTGGATGAATAACAAGGTTGTCTTCCTCTCTGGGGGGACCTGTCCTTCCTAAAAAAAGGCAGAGACTTGCCCTTTTTGTCTGACAGCTCCTCCATGACCTTGTCTTGCTCTGTCCCAAAGAGCCTACCTGGCAGGTACTCCTGGTTACAAAGGTGATACTTTGATGGGTTATCACTAGAGATGAGCGAGTACTAAAATGCTCGGGTGCTCATTACTCGGGCCGAGTATTTCCCGATACTCGAGTGCTCCTTTCGAGTAACGAACCCCATTGAAGTCAATGGGAGACTCGAGCATTTTTTGAGGGGACGCAAGTTCGGTAGAGGGAAGGTCGTGTGAAAACCGGTCAACCTCAGAAATTGATGGAAACACAACGGAAATGGACACAGGGGCAGCATGTATGCATGCCTCTGAGGCTGCCTGATGGCACCATTATGCCTAATTCTGTGCAACAGCCTGGTTAAAACAGAGGTAGGCATAGGGACCACCCAAAAACTCAGCCTGACACAGCATGGCATTGAGAACACAGGGAACCATTAAAACAGAGGTAGCTTATCATGAACCACCCAAAAATTCAGCCTGACACAGCATAGCGGTGAGGACAGAATGAACAAGGTAGAAGCGGTAGCCAGTCAGCCTTCCAGTATGGATGCCAGTAAAGGCCCAGCAGTAGTCAACATGGATGCCAGTTAAGGGCCAGCAAAAAGGAGGCAAGGGCAGGCACACCTAGTGAGGCTCCCCAAAACTAGGCCAGACACTGCAGGGCCTTGAACACACAGAGAGCCATTACAAGTGAGTGAGGAAGCTAGTGAGGCTCCCCAAAACTAGGCCAGACACAGCATGGCATTCAGCACACAGAGCCATTACAAGTGAGTGAGAAAGCTAGTGAGGCTCCCCAAAACTAGGTCAGACAGTGCAGGGCCTTGAACACACAGAGAACCATTACAAGTGAGTGAAGAAGCTAGTGAGCGTTCCAAAAATTAGGCCAGACACTGTATGGCATTCAGCCACAGAGAGCCATTACAAGTGAGTGAGGAATCAAGTGAGCCCACCCAAAAATTGGAGTGAGTCCAGGGGCTGGGATATGTAGTGGACATGAACCCGGGTGCTGACAGCTAACTGGCTAGGCCTGTTCTCACTCACCATCAAGAGTACACTTGATGCCTCTCGACGGGGGTGGTGAGGCCCCGGCCACGGCTAGACAAAAAAATTAAATAAAACAGCTGGCTGGTTGGCAGGGGCTCGATCGGTGGGCCCCCGGCAACCAGTCCCGCTCCTCTGCAGACGTAGTGTGACGTCAGGCAGTGAGGACACATAGAACAATACAGTCTTCTTAAGAGGCCCTGGAATTTGAGAACACGGGGAACCATTAAAACAGAGGTAGCATATCATGAACCACCCAAAAATTCTGCCTCACACAACATAGCGGTGAGAACAGAGCGAACAAGGTAGAAGCGGTAGCCAGTTAGCCTTCCAAAATTATACCAGACCTAGTATGGCATTGAGCACACAGAATCCTTAAAAGTGAGTGAGGAAGCATGTGAGCCTCCCAAAAATAAGGGCAGAAGCAGCATGGCATTGAGCACCCAGATAATCATTACAAGTCAGTGAGGAAGCAAGTGAGTGATAACCATTACAAGCAGGGCTGTGGAGTCGGTAAGCCGCAGCTCCGACTCCGACTCCTGAATTTTATCAGGACCGACTCAGACTCCCGACTCCGACTCCTATTCCTTCATAAATGGCCGGTCATATACCAGGGGAGTTATTTATCACACTGGCTCAGCAGCGTCTCCATAATGTATTACATGATCCTGGGGCGACTTCTGAAACATACAAAGGAAGCTTCTCCTGTGTGTGCAGTGGATGCAGCCAGTCTCCAGCCTCCATGTCCTAAACAACTCAGAACTAGCCTAGATGGAGCAGGTGGTCTTTTCCTGCTGACAATCTTCTATGTTTCTAACTAAATATTCACCATACTTAAAAAACACTGCTAACAATGCCAAATACCTGTAATATAGAGGTCAGCCATAGTGATATACAGGGGGTCACACATAGTGATATGGAGAGGGCTCACACATAGTGATATGGAGAGGGGTCACACATAGTGATATGGAGAGGGGTCACACATAGTGATATGGAGAGGGGTCACACATAGTGATATAGAGGTAACACATAGTGATATAGAAGGTCACTGTGGGGGCACGCAATAGCACACACACACACAGCCTACTGCAGCCATAGCATACACACACACCCACACAGCCTGCTGCAGCCATAGCACACACACACACACACACACACACACACAGCTTGCTGCAGCCATAACGCACACCACACACACACACACAGTCTGCTGCGGCCATAGCACACACACACAGCTTGCTGCAACCATTGTGTGCACACACACAGCTTGCTGCAGCCATAGCACACATACACACAGCCTGCTGCAGCCATAGCACACACACACAGCCTGCTGTAGTCATAGCACACATACACACAGCCTACTGCAGCCATAGCACACACACAGCCTGCTGCAGCCATAGCACACACACAGCCTACTGCAGCCATAGAACACTGAAGAAAAACACACAATCTTCTCCCAGAGAGAAAACACCACACTGAGGACAGAAGTTACACCTACACTACTTATGTCTTCTCCTCCTCCTCTATATTACACAGGATATCTTCATATTACACTGCTGCTTATATACAGTCATCCAGCATCCAGGAAGAGAACAGCACAGATCTCCCCCTACACAATGGACTCTTCCAGCTCAGAAACAAACTGCCAAATAGTGACCGACAACTTTTCCATGACCACCTTTATCTAATAGGGACAGTGTCCTATTAGAATGTTGCTCACAATATATATTCATGAGCAAAAATTCATATCAAAATTCAATTCTACACTTTTTAAAGATTTTTTTAAAGCTGGAGTCGGAGTCGGTACATTTTTTTCCAACTCCGACTCCAGCCAAAGCTAGCTCCGACTCCCAACTCCGACTCCAGCAAAAACTAGCTGCAACTCCGACTCCACGACTCCGACTCCACAGCGCTGATTACAAGTCAGTGAGGAAGCAAGTTAGCCTCCCAAAAATTAGGCCAGACACAGCAGGGCCTTGAACACACAGATAACCATTACAAGTCAGTGAGGAAGCAAGTGAGCCTCCCAAAAACTGGAGGGAGTCTAGGGGCTGGGATATGCAGTGGACATGAACCCGGGTGCTGACAGCTAACTGGCTAGACCTGCTCTCACTCACCACTCACCATCAAGAGTACACTTGATGCCTCTCGACCGGGGGTGGTGAGGCCCCGGCCACGGCATGACCAAAAAAATAAAATAAAACAGCAGACTGGTTGGCGGGGGGGCGTGATTGGCGGGCCCCTGGCAACCAGTCCCGCTCCTCCGCAGATGTAGTGTAACATCAGAGCATGGCAGTGAAGACACAGAGAACCATTAGAAGTGATACAGAAGCAATACAGTGTAGTGCCCACTAGTTTAGGGGGGGGGGGGGGGTTGACGGTGCTATCTGGTATGGACAACAACTGTACACATTTTGTCACCCCAATACAATAAGCAGTGAAGTAAGTTCTATGCAGGATGCACTACAAATCCCAGCTATACAGTGCAGTACACACAGGGGCGGATTAACTTTCCATAGGCCCTGGGCTGTTCACCAAGCCTGGGCCCCCCCACCTCACTGTAACTATAGCAGCCTGGCGTTCATAGTACAGGACAGATAATGTCATGATGTCCTGATTTGTGCAAAATTGCCATAAAAAAAAAACAGTGATTTTTTTTTGCAAATCATGACAGAAGTGTAGCCAGGAGACAGTACACCACTGAAAGTATAAGTCTTTTTGGGTGGTCATGGGCCCTCCAGGAGCTCAGGGCCCTGGGCTGCCGCCCGAAACACCCCTATTATAATCCACTACTGAGTACACACTAGTTTAGGGGGGGCTTGACAGTGCTATATGGTATGGGCAACAACTGTACACATTTTGTCACCCCAATACAATGAGCAGTGAAGTAAGTTCTATGCAGGATGCACTACATATCCCAGCTATACAGTGCAGTACACACTAGTTTAGGGGGGGCTTGACGGTGCTATCTGGTATGGGCAACAACTGTACACACTTTGTCACCCCAATACAATGAGCAGTGAAGTAAGTTCTATGCGGGATGCACTACAACTCCCAGCTATACAGTGCAGTACACACTAGTTTAGGTGGTGCTATCTGGTATGGGCAACCACTGTACACACGCTTTGTCACCCCAATACAATATGAGCAGTGAAGTAAGTTCTATGTGAGATGCACTACAACTCCCAGCTATACAGCGCAGTACACCAGGACCACCAGCCCCAAAATCAAAAAGGAGTACACTGAGCACTTCTTAGGGGTGTGTATGCAACACCTAATGTCCCCTTTCTGCCAGCAGCCGGTCACCACAGTGTGCTGGTTAAATCGCGGTAGCAGCACTGCAACTCCCAGCCAGCAGTCTGTAGTAATAGTATTAATAAAAGCTTTTAAGCCCTGAAAAGGGCTGTTTGTTTATATTGCTAGTATATACCCTGCCTACTGGAACGCTAAATCCTACACTGACACTCTCCCTGACCAGCAGCAGCTCTGTCCCTGACCTCTCACAGCATGCGTCAGAAGCAAGCACTGCCGGCGGCGAGTTTTATATGGCAGGGTCATCTGATCTAGCCAACCAATCGCTGCTATCGACATGTATAGGTCCCACGTCATCGCAGGAGTATCGTCCGAGTAACGAGTACCATCAATTAGCCTAATACTCGATCGAGTACCAAGCTCGGACGAGCATGTTCGCTCATCTCTAATAAGGATGTTTCGGAAAAACACATTCCACTGATGTTCGGTGTTCTTTGGAACATACAACATCGTGCTCAAGCCAGGCGTGTAAGTGTTTTTTTTGTTTGTTTGTTTTTAAACTTCTTTATTGTTTAGATACATATAAAAAATACAAACATGCGGTGCCCTACTCACAACAAGGACCGCCGCATATCATTAACAAAATGCATCATGACAGAATCAATAATAATTACAAAAACAAGTTACAAAATACAGATGAAGGCAGCAGAGTCAGACCAGAGCGGTACATAACATAACGGCTACTTAGACTCTCCTGATTCCTTAAAACAGCAACCCTCCCTTCCGTCCCTAACCAAATTCCCCCATCCCCCCCCCTTCAATATACAAAGAAAATAAAAAGGGGGAGAGGGAGGGCGGAGCTTGCAGCTGATGGAGACGGACATGCAGTGCTGAGCTCCCGCTCCATACAGTGTCTGAAGAGGGCCCAAACTTCAGCAGCATCCCCCCCCTTTACATGGGGAAAACGGACAAGAAGACCCCTTCCTCTGCCCCGGATATCACCCGAAAAGCCCCTCGGGCTGCCACCCTCGGCCGCTACCTTATCAGGCTGAGTGACACAGCTCCTCTCTCCCCAGTCACGCCGGCCGCCGCCACCAGGAGATCGAGCAGAGCTGGCCTCCGTTCTGCCAGCCAGCCGCCTTCGGTCACCCCTGGAGACCCACACAGCCACCCTCCGGACGGATTCCGGTGTGCGGCCGGGCGAGACGCCGCGAGATCCTCTGATCCCCCTCTGCCGGCGCCATCTTGTTTAGAGACACGTGCGCTGCCGCGGCCCGCATCTAGTCCGCGGTCACCCGCCCCCTCATCCTGGGACACTCCTCGGGCCAGCAGCCTGTCTCCACACCAGTCCGGTGACAGGGACTCGTTGAGCAACATTGGATCTCCCGTCCTACCGCCCTGGCGCCACTCTGCCCGGAGGCACGCGATCCATCACAGGCCGCACACAGCCCACAGGCTACCACACAGGGGAGGCCCACAGTGAGTACGGCAGCAGCCCCCCTAGTTATCCCACCCCCCCAGGGCCCGGGAGGCTATCTACCTGCATTAACCCTGTCGGGTCTGATCAAGGGCTCTCCGCCACCTCACGGTCGCCATATTGCACCCGCCCACCTGGTGGATCCCTTAGCTGCTATGGCCTCCAGTAACTAAACGGCCCAAAGGAGACAAGGCCCACCTGAAGTCTCATTAGGTGTCATCCCTGGCAACAGATGATACAGACTACCCTTCTCTCACCCCCACCCAATTAAGAGAGAACACTTCTAAATCTGGAACCTGGCCACTGCAAGCTGACTCTGACATTGAATCCCTATCTACTGGGGATGGTTCCCAGACTGTTGTTCAACAACTTTTGGCCCAGCTCCCCTCTAAGCTCGATTTCCACTCACTCATTGCTCAGGTAAAAAATGCCTGCCGGGTGGAGATCTCGGCTGTAAGAAAGGACATACAGTTGTTGGGGTCCCGGGTCGAAACCCTGGAGGCTGATCATGACGCTACAAGGAAATATATCTTTCAGCTGCAAACTACAGTTTCCTCTCAATCTACTGTGTTAAATGACATGCAGAGACATATAGAAGATCTAGATAACAGAGGGAGGAGGAATAATATCAGGGTCCGTGGTCTGCTTGAAGCCACCGGCGATGATGACTTGCACGCCACTCTGGAAGCTATTTTCAACATGATTTTGGGTGAACCCGCAACTCATAAAATCAAACTGGACAGAGCACATCGTGCACTGAAGCCAAGGTCCGCCTCTGGGGTGCCGCGCAATGTTTTATATGCTGTGTACATGATTTTACCCTAAAGGAGCGGATCATGTCCAAGGCGAGATCTCTACGTAATTTCGACTTTGATGGCGCTCCTGTCCAATTATACCCGGATCTCTCATGGATCACTTTGCAAAAGCGACGTTTGCTACGTCCCCTCCTGACTACTCTGCGAGACAACGATATTCTCTACAGATGGAACTTTCCGTTTGCTCTGGCTGCTCGCAAGGATGGACGCTCTGCTGTTCTAAGAGACCTATCTGATCTCACTACCTTCTGCGATACTCTGGGTATCCCGAAACCTCGCCTCGCTGATTGGACGACCACCCCTCCGCCTCCTTCTCCCCCAGCGGTTTGGCAAGCGGTGGGCCAGAAACGACGCCGGTCCAAGGACTATGCCTCCAGCCAACAGTCCTCTCCCAGGGCTCCTCCGTAAATGTTCCTTGGTTTGCCTTTTCCAGGGGTTCCTTAGTGGTCCTCTTCTTACCTACATTCTCTGGGCCCTCTACTGTTAACGTTTATTGTTTCTTTTATAATTATGACACTGTGTGGATTTGCTCCACTGTTGAGGCATCATGATAGTGTTGAGTTCACTGTCACTGTTCTCTCTATCCACCCTTCTCCAGCCCCCTTGGGGATTTATGTGTTTTGCCTCTGGGCTTATAGCCTCTCAGTTGGTTTTGCTACCTTTACCCCTTAGCCCTCGACAATATGACTTGGGTTGTTGGACAAGTGCCTACATTATCTTTGTTCTATGTTTTCTTTGTGGTCTCTATATGTTTGTCTTGTCATGGTCTCTCCACCTCCCTATCCCCCTTCTCCCGTTGTTTGCTCCATCCCCTCCTCTTGTTGGACTTGGACGCCTCCTGCTAGATCACAACAGGGTGTGGACCTGCTCGCCTGGCCCTTCTTCTAATCCTGGACGTGGTGAGTCTTTCCTTGAGCAAGTTCTCTCCTCTTTCCTTTCCCAATGACTAACTGTGTATCTTTAAACGTTAAGGGTCTGAATTCCAACGCCAAACGGCGTCTTGCCTTGCGGTAACTCCGGGATCTGCACGCAGACGTGGCTTTCCTGCAGGAAACCTACCACGATGCCTCAGCTACCTTTAGATTTGCACAACATGCCTTTCCCCAGATCTTCTCAGCCTCCTCTGGTAGCAAACGTGCCGGGGTGGCAATTATGTTCGCCCGCCATTGCCCTGTACAAGTGGCCTCCACATTTTCTGACCCGGGGGGGGGGGGGGAAATATGTTATAGTCGAGGGCCTAATGCAAAATAAACCTATTCTCTTCTGCAATGTCTATGCCCCCAATAAGGCCCAAATTCCCTTTCTCCGAAGGGTACTCAGGCGTATTGCTGCTTACCCCCTTCTCCTAGAGTGATAGGTGGTGATTTTAATATGCCCCTATCAGGTACTCGGGATAGACTATCCTTACTAGACAAACCGTTGACTCGTGATCAACTTAAACTCTCTATGGAGTTTAGGAAATTGGTTCGCTCTTACTGTTTGTACGATCTTTGGCGCATTGACCACCCTGCGGAGAAAGCCTTTTCCTTCTACTCCCACCCCCATAAGCTCCATACCAGAATAGACTATTTCCTCGGAAATATACCCACGGTTCGTCTCTTGCGGACAGCTGAGATAGGCCCCATCTCCTGGTCCGATCATGCCCCTATTGTTATCTCGCTGCAATCCCTTCTCACCCCTACCCGACAATGTCATTGGCGGTTGAACAATTTTCTACTAAAAAATGCCCCTACTAGAGACTCCTGTGAGACACTGAAGGGGTTAATCCTGGATGGTCACTATGTTTCACCTGTATTCAGCTATTACACCTACTAGGACTGAGGGAAGTTCATGTCTCACTATCTGAGACATGGAAAAACCAGGGATGTGTTGTGATCTCCAGCAAAGGTGGTTGCTGGGGATGTATTGATAAAGTGTGTTTGGGCCTGGTTTTTAGGAATGGATGGCAGGCTTGGTAGTGGGGCTGTCCATTCCACTTCCTCCACTCCAGATATTGTTTGGCATCAGACGCCACAGGTGCTGAGGATGGATCATCAGCAGCTCCATATAGTGTTGCAGAGCCATGGACAGAGGGAGGCTGGGTGCAGCTGAGTGAGCTGGAAGGCTGCAGCCTCAGGAGAAGCCATATACCTGCCCAAGGTAAAACACTGGACTGTATATAATCTGTTATGTTCGTGCGACTGCAGCGAGTCGTAGCGTATAGACAGGGCCGTCTTCTGTTTAGTTAGTACTGGACAAGCAGAGTTTATTTTGTGTTATGCCTAAAGCCAAGGCTGTTTATTTGCTTTCTTGCATGGGATAATAAACGCAGGCAAAGCCTGTACTTCGTTTGAGCCTGTTGACTGCTGTTCACACTGCAATCCTGCACTCTACTGAGCAAATCCTCCCACATATGGTGCTTCGGAGCGGGCAGTGAAAAAAAAACAAAAAAAAAAAAACGCAGTCTTAAAGAGAAAGACACACTATAAAGACTTTTTTGTGACCTGTGTATGTCCTGGGTGAAAACTGCAGGTGAACTGCATAAGAAGACTGCTGCAATGGAGGACCTAGTCAGACAAATGGTTCAGGCCAATCTGCAGCAAAAAGAAACTAATCTCCAACAGCGAGAGGAGACTAAAGCAATCATTCAGGCCATGCAGCAGCAGCAGCAAGCACAGGCTCAGGCCATGCAGCAGCAGCAGCAAGCACAGGCTCAAGCCCTGCAGCAGCAACAGCAAATACAGGCCCAGGCTAATGTACAACAGCAGGAGACGAATCGTCTACTGATGGAACAAGTGGCTGCACTGAGAGATGCAGTAACTGCACAGCGGACTGCAACTACTGAGGGGCAAAACGCAAATATGCAAGGAGCCCGAGGAGTGCAACCATCCGTGAGGGCCACAGTGCAAGCTGCACTACAAAAGATGACTCCTACAGATGATGTAGAAGCATATCTCACCATCTATGAGAGAGTTGCTGAGCGTGAAGGGCTACCCGTGGACCAGTGGGCAGATGTAGTGGCGCCTTTCCTAACAGGCGAATCCCAAAAGGCCTACTATGACCTGAACGAGCTGGACTCTCGGGACTATGCCAAGCTAAAGGCAGAGATCCTTGCTCGGATGGGGGTAACCATGCAGGTGCGTGCAGGACGAGTGCACGCCTGGACTTTCTCAGAAAGCCTACCCCCACGGTCCCAGATGCATGACCTTATCCACCTAGTGACAAAGTGGCTACAGCCAGAAAAGTGCACTCCAGCGCAAGTGGTCGAGAGGGTCGTCCTGGATAAGTTCAACCGCTCCTTGCCGCCTAGGATACAGCGCTGGGTTGGACAAGCCGGGCCTACTGATGCAGACCAGCTGGTGAACTTAGTGGAGAGGTATCGTGCCACAGAGGAGCTGCTACAGACCTCTACCAGTCGTGGCAGTACCAAGGAGACCAAGATGGCCAAAGGAACTGGTAAGACTGCTCCATTTACTGCTGGTGGGAGTCGTGTTGTAAAGGGAGGTGGCTCAGAGGGTGAGTCAGCGGTTGGGCCACAACGTGGGTCTCAAAACAGAGACCAAGGCCGCATACAATGTTGGCGGTGCCATGACTGGGGTCACATAGCGGCTCATTGTCCCCTCACCACCGAGCCCATGGATTGCAACGCCTCCAGACGCGTCTCCCTATATGCACGCCCCGTTTTGGCCGCAGAAACTATGACCGAGACTGAGCCACAGATGTGCACTGTGTGCATTGGGGGACATCCCGTCCCGGCTCTGCTGGACTCTGGAAGTCTTGTGACACTAGTGCATGGAACTTTGGTCAATTTGGGGGCATACAGTGGAAGGAAAGTAGGGGTACTATGCATACATGGGGACACTCGGGAATACCCCACTGCTGTTATTTGCATGGACACACCCTGTGGTACAACTACACATGAAGTGGGGGTTGTTAAATCTCTTATACATAAGGTGATACTTGGAAGGGACTTTCCATTATTTTGGGACTTGTGCAGGGGAAGGCACACATAGTCTGCTGAAAATGTTAATATTGGTAATAATGTGTGTCAGGGAGTAACCCCCGAACCATATGACCCAGATACTGAGGTACCAGCTGTAGGGGTGACCCCAAGTGGAGATGACAGTCTTCCCCTAGCTGTACTGGCTGGTGACACACAGAATGAGGAGGAAGTTCTGGACATGCCAGAACTAGAGGTATCACGTGACAATTTTGGGACCGCTCAACTTAGTGATCCCACATTACTAAGGGCCCGTGAAAATGTAAAAATGATAAATGGTGTATCTCAAGTCCCAGGGGCAAATAAGGAATACCCTTACATGGCTACTAACAATGACCTACTGTACAGAGTAGATAAGGTAAGAGGGGAGGAGATGGAACAGCTAGTTGTACCCCAACCATATCGCCGTGTAGTACTAGAGCTGGCTCATAAACATGTGCTAGGTGGTCACCTGGGGTGTGAAAAGACCAGAGAACGGGTCTTACAAAGGTTCTATTGGCCCGGGATACATGAGGATGTTAAAAGATATTGTGGCTCATGTCCTGTGTGTCAGCTAACTGCCCCCATGTCTCATTTTAGGAGCCCTTTTGTACCCCTACCAATTATAGAGGTACCTTTTGACAGGATCGCTATGGATCTAGTTGGCCCAGTAGTGAAGTCTGCTAGGGGACATCAATATATATTGGTTGTGTTAGACTATGCCACACGATATCCTGAGGCTGTACCCTTGCGAAACACCTCCTCGAAACTCATTGCCAGGGAGCTTTTCCATATGTTTTCCCGTACAGGCATACCCAAGGAGATCCTCACGGACCAGGGGACGCCATTTATGTCAAAGATCATAAAGGAGATGTGTAAGCTACTAAAAATTAAGCATCTACGTACATCAGTGTATCATCCCCAGACTGATGGCCTGGTGGAAAGATTTAACAAAACTTTGAAGGGCATGTTAAAAAGGGTGGTCAGCAAGGATGGGAAGGACTGGGATTGTTTGTTACCATATTTGATGTTTGCAATCCGTGAGGTACCCCAGTCTTCCACAGGTTTTTCTCCATTCGAACTAGTGTATGGTAGACACCCACGCGGCCGCCTTGACATCGCCAAAGAAACCTGGGAAAATGAACACACCCCCTACAAAAGCGTCATAGAGCACATTACATTGATGCAGGACAGAATAGCAGCAGTCATGCCCATAGTGAAGGAACACTTAGAGAAGGCACAAGAGGCACAGAGTCGGGTCTATAACAGGGCAGCTAAAGTCAGGACCTTTAACCCGGGTGACAGAGTGTTGGTATTGGTACCCACTGTAGAAAGTAAGTTTCTGGCTAAGTGGCAAGGGCCCTATGAGGTAATTGAGAGAGTGGGGGAGGTCAATTACAAAGTGTACCAGCCTGGCAGGAGAAAGCTTGAGCAGATATACCATGTGAATTTGCTCAAACCCTGGAAAGATAGGGAATCTCTTTCAGCGGTGGGCATGCTGAATAGTGATGTTTCAGTAAAGTCTAGTGAGAAGGAACCCGAGGTGCGTATCTCAGAGACCCTGTCTAAAGTGCAAAGGCAGGAAACAAAAGAGTTTGTGCTTCAAAACAGTGATGTTTTTTCGGAAGTCCCTGGGCGTACATCAGTAATCAAACACGACATTGTCACTGAGCCACAGGTACGAGTCCATTTGAAACCATACAGGGTACCCGAGGCTCGTAGACAAGCCATATCAGAGGAGGTCCGAAAGATGTTGGACCTTGGGGTTATTGAAGAGTCAAAGAGTGATTGGTCAAGTCCCATTGTCCTGATTCCCAAACCAGATGGGACACTGAGGTTCTGCAATGACTTCAGAAAGCTGAATGAGGTCTCAAAATTTGACTCTTACCCAATGCCACGGGTTGATGAGCTGATAGAGAGACTGGGACATGCTAGGTTTTTCTCTACATTAGACTTGACTAAAGGGTATTGGCAGGTACCACTCACTGACAGCGCCAAAGAGAAGACTGCTTTTGTTACCCCTGATGGTCTTTTTCAGTATGTCTGTCTTCCCTTTGGGCTACATGGGGCTCCTGCCACCTTCCAAAGATTGATGGATGCTGTCTTGAAACCTCACCGTAGATATGCGTCCGCATATCTAGACGACATCATTATCTTTAGTAATGATTGGGAAAGTCACTTGGCAAAGGTACAGGCTGTAATTGATTCTCTCAGGGCTGCAGGGTTGACGGCCAACCCTAAGAAGTGTGCGTTGGGTTTGGAGGAGGCACGTTATCTGGGGTACATTATAGGAAGAGGTGTCATAAAGCCCCAAGTTAATAAAGTAGAGGCCATCCAAAACTGGCCCCAGCCAGTGACGAAGAAGCAGGTGAGAGCTTTTTTAGGTATTGTGGGCTACTACCGCAGATTCATCCCTAACTTTGCCACCATTGCAGCTCCCCTGACAGATCTAACCAAGGGAAGTAGATCCATTATGGTAAAGTGGAGTGAAGAGGCTGAGCGGGCGTTCCAAAAGTTGAAGTCAGTCCTCTGCAGAGAACCAGTCCTAATTACTCCCGACTTCACCAAAATGTTTGTGGTACAGACAGATGCTTCCGATGTGGGTTTAGGGGCTGTCCTGTCCCAAGAGGTTGGGGGTGAGGAGCACCCAGTCACCTATCTTAGTAGGAAGCTTACACCTGCAGAGAGAAACTACAGCATCGTTGAACGTGAGTGTCTGGCGATAAAATGGGCGCTAGAGTCCTTGAGATATTATCTGCTGGGTCGACACTTCAGGTTGGTAACAGACCATTCCCCTCTCACCTGGATGAGCCAGACTAAAGAGAGAAATGCACGGGTAACAAGGTGGTTTCTCACACTGCAGAACTTTAAGTTTACCGTAGAGCACAGGGCTGGCAAACTACAAGGGAATGCTGATGCCTTGTCTAGAACCCACTGTTTGTTGGCTAAAGGTGTTCGCCCCCACAGGTTCGAACAGAGGGGGAGGGTATGTGAGACACTGAAGGGGTTAATCCTGGATGGTCGCTATGTTTCACCTGTATTCAGCTATTACACCTACTAGGACTGAGGGAAGTTCATGTCTCACTATCTGAGACATGGAAAAACCAGGGATGTGTTGTGATCTCCAGCAAAGGTAGTTGCTGGGGATGTATTGATAAAGTGTGTTTGGGCCTGGTTTTTAGGAATGGATGGCAGGCTTGGTAGTGGTGCTGTCCATTCCACTTCCTCCACTCCAGATATTGTTTGGCATCAGACGCCACAGGTGCTGAGGCTGGATCATCAGCAGCTCCATATAGTGTTGCAGAGCCATGGACAGAGGGAGGCTGGGTGCAGCTGAGTGAGCTGGAAGGCTGCAGCCTCAGGAGAAGCCATATACCTGCCCAAGGTAAAACACTGGACTGTATATAATCTGTTATGTTCGTGCGACTGCAGCGAGTCGTAGCGTATAGACAGGGCCGTCTTCTGTTTAGTTAGTGCTGGACAAGCAGAGTTTATTTTGTGTTATGCCTAAAGCCAAGGCTGTTTATTTGCTTTCTTGCATGGGATAATAAACGCAGGCAAAGCCTGTACTTGGACTTATTCGTTTGAGCCTGTTGACTGCTGTTCACACTGCAATCCTGCACTCTACTGAGCAAATCCTCCCACACTCCATAAAGTCTTGCATTACTTCCTATTTTGCGGAGAATGAGGGCTCTGTGGACTCACTGCCTATGTTGTGTGAAGCCCACAAAGCTGTCCTTAGGGGCCATTGTATAGCCCTGGGCTCTAAATTAAAGAAAGATGCACTGACACAGATACTGGACGTTAAACACTTGATTCAGTCCCTTGAACAATCCCTGAAGGCTCGCTCCACCTTGGGGACACTGCGCAAACTGATTGCGGCTAGGGCTCGACTCCGAGATCTTCAGATGCACAAAGTAGAACGTTTACTGCTTTACTCCAAGCAGCGGTTCTATGAAAAAGGAAATAAGGCTCACACCTTGTTGGCCCGTTGGCTTACCGACCGCTTAGCTGCGCAGTCTCCCCATGCCCTTAAGGATCATACAGGTGCTAAAAAATTCCACCCACGAGATATTGCTTCGGTCTTTGTTGACTATTTCTCTACATTGTACTCTCTCACTTCCTCTTTACCTACAGACCCCGCTATACGTAGCCACCGTCTTCGAGAATGCCTGGAGAGCTGTCGGCTCCCGGTGCTTTCCCAGGAGGCCTTGGAAGAGCTCAACACACCGTTTACTTCTGAAGAACTTACTGAGGTTCTGAAGTTTCTGCCTTCTGGTAAATCACCGGGACCTGACGGTTTCACTTACTTGTATTACAAAACATTTTCTACAGAATTAATTCCCAAGCTTCTTGCTCTCTTTAATTCCTTCCTACAAGGCACCGCTCTTCCTTCCACACTCCTTCATTCCTACATCACTCTTATCCCCAAGCCCGACAAGGATCCCCTAGACTGCTCTAGTTACAGGCCCATAGCCCTCTTAAACTCAGATTTGAAACTGTACACTAAGCTGCTCGCTTCCCGATTAGGGTTTTGGCTTCCTACCCTGCTTGATAAGGATCAGGTGGGTTTCGTACCCGGTAGACAGGGTGCTGACAATACTCGGAGAGCGGCGGACTTAATAGATGCCGTCAATAAGCAGTCCGGACAGGCCCTGATGCTAAGCCTTGACGCAGAAAAGGCGTTTGACCGCCTGAGTTGGCCGTTCCTCTTTGAAGCTCTACAGATCTATGGGTTCTCTGGGCCCTTCCTTACTGCTGTTTCTGGCCTCTATTCCAACCCCACTGCTTCCATTAAATTGCCCCATCAGCTCTCCTCCCCTTTTACCCTACGAAATGGCACACGACAGGGGTGTCCGCTTTCTCCTTTGTTGTTTGTACTTTGTATTGAACCCCTGGCGTCTGCCATTCGTTTTTAACCCAGATATCAAAAGGGTATCTATAAAGGACAAGGAGTTTAAAATCATGATTTTTGCCAATGATATTCTCCTCTCCATTACGGATCCTCTGGTATCCCTCCCGGCCCTCCACAATCTCTAAATATCTAAATATCCCTGCTACCTTACTCTCCTCCCTTCGAACTTCCTTTAAATACAAATGGAGTGATACTTCTATTAAATATCTAGGCATTCGTTTGTCTCGCACCTATGGAACCCTGTAGGCTACTAACTACCCCTCCCTTTTCACCACACTTAAAGCTCTTCTCACAAAATGGGATGTCCAACATATCTCCCTCTTGGGCAGGATAGCTGCTGTCAAGATGACTATTCTGCCAAAGCTCCTCTATTATTTTGAGACACTGCCTGTTAGGGTACCTATGCGGGAGCTTAAAGCCCTGCAGTCGGCTATTTTTAGATTCATCTGGGCTGGCAAAAGGCGCCGCATCCCGAACTCGGTATTAATGAGTGGTAAGTCACAAAGGGGTTTAGCAGTCCCTAATATCCAATTATACTACTGGGCGGCCCATCTCCGGCATATATTTGGATGGTCCTCTCTTCAGACATACAAGCGTTGAGCGGTGATTGAAAAACTTTGGCTTGCCCTTCTACATCCAAACTCCCTACTATGGTTCTCATCCCTGACCCCACGTTTGTCTATCCCACTATTGGGTCCTATCCAATTCACCAGACATTCACCAGTCATATTTGCCCTGCATTCCAAAAACTCTCCTCTGATATCCTTTTTGTTTTCTTCTTCTCTGGAGGTGGGCATGTACCCGGCTGTAGCTTAATTGTGGTCAAGCAGGGGCCTCTTCCAACTAGCGGATATAGTGGACCCCCTCACGCGTGTACTCCTGCCTTTTGACACACTACGTGATAAGTTCGGCCTTCCTAGGTCGGAATGTCTCACCTATGCGAGTGTGCAGCACTATATGCAATCCTTATTTGGCTCTGTTAAGGTTTCCAGGCCCACCTCCTTTGAACAACTAGCCCGGCTGGGCTCCTCTTCCAAAGGGCTTATTTCAGCTATCTATTCTATCCTAAACTCACCCGTAGGAACCTCTACCGTCCGTCATAAATATATGGACAGGTGGGATGCGGTTCTGCCCAGACCTATACCCCTGGAGCCAGTGTCGGACTGGGGTACCTTGGCCCACCAGGGAAATTGATTCTTGGGGCCCACCCAATATATAAAGACATAATCAGCGCCAAACCTTTCACGTTAGTACAGCGACTTTGCATAGAGCTGTGTATGTGACCAGCAACGCTAGTGCACTGCCAGTCACTTATATAGTTGTTACTGATTTATGCAGTTGTGGCAAAATTGCACCATTTATGAAGAAACTTTAATGAAATTCCAACAATATTGCTGTAAAAACACATAAAAAATGTCATGTGTGAACACAGCCTCAGAAGATGAAGGAAAAAATGACCATCTAGTCTGCTCCTCTATTACAATCTCCAGCAGAGGAGACCCATGACGGTTTATTCTAGCCTCACCATAAGGTGTTGGGCTAGAATAAGACTTTAAAGGACAATCTTGAAAGGCATATCAGTGGTCAGCGTGTAAACCTGGCTTTAAAATGTAATCTGCCATTTTATACATCTACTAGTAGAAGAGAGAGAACACCATGCGGCGCACATAGCTTATTACTGCAGAACAAATGTGTGTAAGTGGCTAAACTTGCTGCTCACCTTGGGCGGTCATGCTACAAGCCCAACACCGCCAGTCACTTTAGCGGTGGTTTATACACCTTGATGCCGCTTGCAGCCCTTTCAACAGAACCAGGAGACTTGGTACAATAATTCAGCAGCGAAGACAGCACCAAAGTAGTCAAAAATCTTGTGACTTTATTACCTCCCTCTTGTGCAATGTTTTGCCTTACTCAGAGCTAAAACGAAACATCGCACTAGAGGGTGTGAATAAAATCACAAGAATTTTTACTACTTTAGTGCTGCCTCTGCTGCTGCTCCAGAGGGGGTGCAGACTGGTGAGGGGGGGGGGCATAATCCTACCTATCACTGATACTACTGCTCCGGAGGGGGTGCAGTCTGGTGAGGGGGTATTATCCTACCTATCACTGATACTACTGCTCCGGAGGGGGTGCAGTCTGGTGAGGGGGTATTATCCTACCTATCACTGATACTGCTGCTCCGGAGGGGGTGCAGTCTGGTGAGGGGGTATTATCCTACCTATCACTGATACTACTGCTCCGGAGGGGGTGCAGTCTGGTGAGGGGGTATTATCCTACCTATCACTGATACTGCTGCTCCGGAGGGGGTGCAGTCTGGTGAGGGGGGCATTATCCTACCTATCACTGATACTGCTGCTCCGGAGGGGGTGCAGTCTGGTGAGGGGTGCATAATGCTACCTATCACTGATACTACTGCTGTTGCTCCGGAGGAGGTGCAGTCTGGTGAGGGGGTATTATCCTACCTGTCACTGATACTACTACTGCTGCTCCGGAGGAGGTGCAGTCTGGTGAGGGGGTATTATCCTACCTGTCACTGATACTGATGCTGCTCCGGAGGGGTGCAGTCAGATGAGGGGGGCATAATCCTACCTATCACTGATACTACTGCTGCTGCTCCGGAGGGGGTGCAGTCAGATGAGGGGGGCATAATCCTACCTATCACTGATACTACTGCTGCTGCTCCGGAGGGGGTGCAGTCAAATGAGGGGGGGCATAATCCTACCTATCACTGATACTGCTGCTGCTCCGGAGGGGGTGCAGGCAGATGAGGAGGGGGCATAATCCTACCTATCACTAATACTGCTGCTGCTCCGGAGGGGGTGCAGGCAGATGAGGAGGGGGCATAATCCTCCCTATCACTGATACTGCTGCTGCTCCGGAGGAGGTGCAGTCAGATGAGGGGGGGCATTATCCTACCTATCACTGATACTGCTACTCCGGAGGGGGTGCAGTCTGGTGGGGGGCATTATCCTACCTATCACTAATACTGCTGCTGCTCCGGAGGAGGTGCAGTCTGGTGAGGGGGGCATAACCCTACCTATCACTGATACTGCTGCTCCAGAGGGGGTGCAGTCAGATGAGGGGGGCATTATCCTACCTATCACTAATACTGCTGCTGCTCCAGAGGGGGTGCAGTCTGGTGAGGGGGGCATTATCCCACTTGTGTCTGCTGCTTATATCTTTATTTTTGAGTTGGTACAATAGTTGAGAAGAAGTTCCAGTTGTGCAGGAGATCCGTGAGGCTTGGGCGCTGATCAGCTGAGTCAGGATTCTCACATCACAGATGATAGGAGTTGTAGTAGACGTAGGAGTAAGACAAATCAATGGATAATGTGTTTCTAAGGGAATCCTCAATAGATCTGATGATCTCATTTGATGAAACACATCATCCATTGATTAAAGTCTTACTGTTATATCTACTACAACACCTATCATCTTTGATGTGAGAATCCTCAGCTGATCAGAGCCCAAGCCTCACGGATCTCTTGCATAACTGGACCTCCAAAGTGTGAACTTCTCATCACATACATACAGTATACATATATACACAAATACACATACTGCAGACATACACACAGTATACATATATACACAAATAGACATACTGCAGACATACATACAGTATACATATATACACAAATAGACATACTGCAGACATACATACAGTATACATATATACACAAATAGACATACTGCAGACATACATACTGTATACATATATACACAAATAGACATACTAGAGACATACACAAACATGCAGACACAACACACCTTACATATATACATCTAATCATACTAACACACACACAGACTCACCAACATGGATACACAGATACAAAAGCATGCAGATTACACATATAAACTATCTATAGAACTACATTACATAATATATACACTATATACATGATAGAAAACACACACACATATATCACTCACATGCATAAACACATGACACATGTACAGACACACACTGATGACAGATAGACAAGAATATACACAAACACTCACATGTTCAGCAGGGCAGGAAGCTTCAGTCTTCTTGTCTCCATCTTCTCTTCTCCCAGCCAGGCACAGCAGCCTGCAGCCTCTTCCCCTTGTCCTGTGCACCGACTGCACACAGCAACAGGAGAGTCACGTGATTGCAGAGGGGAGGTGGGACAGAGGGGCCTGCTGCTGCTGCTGCTGCTCTCGGCATCTTGTGACAGGCAGGAAGAGGGCAGCGCTGAGGATGGGAGCAGATGTAAGGGAGTCAGGTGAGCAGGGGGAGGGGAGGGCCCATGATTGCAGAAAGAACGGGCCCTGATACCGTGCTTAATCACCCAGCAGTGTGGGAGCTCCCGATACCAGGCAGCTTCCAAAGGGGAGGCCCCTCTCTGGCTTAGGGGAAGGGCCCTGCAAGAGGGAGGATGGGGTAGGGCCCACCGGGGGATCCCCCGGCTCCCCGGTGGCCCAGTCCGACCCTGCCTGGAGCTGCGGCAGATTATATGGAGCAGGGCGGCCTCTTCCTCCATCTGTACCAATTATAAGGAGGTTCATTATAAATTCTTGATGCAATGGTATCACACCCCGGAGCTTCTCCATAAATTTAATGCAGCAATTCCGGCTCTTTGTTGGCGGTGTAATAACCACGTTGGCTCCCTGCTCCATGTTTTCTGGAATTGCCCGGGTATCACGGGATATTGGTCTCAGACAGGGCCGGTTTTAGACTAAATGTGGCCCTGGGCAAAGTTGAAGGTGGGGCCCCAAATGCTGAAATATTGTAGCAGCAATTTAAGGTCCCCATACATTTTACACTTTTGTTGGTGGTACCTGTTGCTCCTGTTGGGTTCGGCCATCAGTGTAAGGTCTATGGGGCTCTCTGGACAGTCCTCTGACAGATGATATCAGTGAACATAGGGGGTTAGGCTTGGTGGAAAATCAACATCCAACCTCTTTGTTCTCAGAGAGACAAGCCACCATCAGATCTGTCTGATTATGGGTTACCCCTCCTGTGTCTGTGATATATACTACCTGATCACGTTCCCCCGGTGTCCTCAGGCCGTGTCTGTGATATATACTACCTGATCTTCAGCCAATGATTTTTGAACTTGCCAAAAGACAATGATTAGTTGATGACTGTTGTCTATACACAGAGCGATATCGTCCGGATTAGGACAATTTTTGCTCGGTGTATTAGGGCCCTTAGTCACAGTCAGTCAGTTAAGAAGGTTACATGCCGGGACTGCCGCTACAGGCCAGGACCGACGCACATGTCAGGACCCCCGCTACAGGCCAGGACCGACGCACATGTCAGGACCCCTGCTACAGGCCAGGACCGACGCACATGTCAGGACCCCTGCTACAGGCCAGGACCGACGCTACAGGCCAGGGCCAACGCACATGTCAGGACCCCCGCTACAGGCCAGGACCGACGCACATGTCAGGACCCCCGCTACAGGCCAGGACCGACGCACATGTCAGGACCCCCGCTACAGGCCAGGACCGACGCACATGTCAGGACCCCCGCTACAGGCCAGGACCGACGCACATGTCAGGACCCCCGCTACAGGCCAGGACCGACGCTACAGGCCAGGACCGACGCACACGTCAGGACCGACGCTACAGGCCAGGACTGCTGTTAGTGTTGCAAACACAAAAACTATTTATATGCATTGTTTTAAAAAATAAAATAAAAAAATCACTATATCAGAACCAAATATTACCTCCATACCGTTATTGATGAAAACATACTATGTATAGGCCAATATTACCGCCATAGAGAGACCACCGCATAATGACACCATATACAGACCAATATTAGCACCACACCATGACCGCCACATATTGACTCTATATATACACCATATACAGACCAATATTACTGCCATAGACTGACCACCATATAATGACTCTATATACAGAGCAATATTACCGCAATAGATTGATCACCGCATAATGATACCATATACAGACTAATATTACTGCCTTAGACTGACGACCGTATAATGACTTTATATACACTATATACAGACCAAAATTATGTGGCGGTCACTCTATGGCGGTAATATTGATCTGTATAGAGGTGTGTATGTAGGGTCATTATGTGGCGGTCACTCTATGGCGGTAATATTGGTCTGTATATAGAGTCATTATGTGGTGGTCACTCTATGGCGGTAATATTGGTCTGTATATAGCAGGGGTGGGGAACCTTTTCGAGGGCCGCATACCGTGTGCGGCAGTTAGTAGTGTGGGTTTGCAGCACCCAGGGCAAGTATTGTTCCCCTAGTGCCCCTGCTATTGTAGTTAACCCCCAGTGATGCCCCTTGTAGTCTAGTTAACCCCTGTCGAGGTGCCTCCCCAAAGAAGGCCTACTGTTGTTGGCTGTTTCCTAATTGAGTTGGAGAATGGGTCCGGATCCCCTCTCCCACACCATGCACTTAGAATGAGGACACAGACTACGTATCTTGCAAACAAGTCTGGTGTGTTCCCATCTCTGAGAACCCACCTTTATTTATACAGGAAAAAACCAATGGATATGAATGTAAAATGCAAAGTCATACACTATGCACGTCATCAACTTCAAAAGAACGAATAACTACGGATATATTTTGATACAATAAGATTAAATGTTCAATTAAAATTGTTTACATAAGGATGTTGATACATACATAAGGATGCTAATACAAAAACATTTGTTATCTGCATGTGAATTCTAGAATAACATTTATTATCTGCTGGGAACAGACGGTGGACCAACTGTATGTCCTTGAACAGGATTCAGTCATGTAGGAAAGTTCGTGAGAAAAGAGTTCATGAGAAAATAATTTATTTTTCTTCTATTTTATCCTGTTACATCTTCCTTCAAACTTTGGATGGATTAACTCATTCCTCTCAGTGTCCCCCCTTTTTGGCGATGATGAAGAAATCTGGGTCCTGGACAGGATTAAATCCCAATATGTACCCTAAACACTCTCTGACCGCGGGTTGTCAGGGTGCGGATGCTTCTGGGTCCAACACCATCACCTAGAGCCACATGGGCATATCCTCCTCCAAGAGATTTTCTCATCATAACGCCAATCTAGAAGGAAAAGAAACAAACATCATTACTTATAGAGTATAAGATTCAGTCTTTGTAACTTGTTGACAACAACAGCATAATCCTTTGATTACACAATAGACCAATAAAAGAAACAACATGATCTGAAAAACTGTTTGTAGTATTCCCATGAACCATCCTCCCATACCATTGAACCAATTTGCAGGATTTAAGCTAGCTAATGCCCCTGACCACCATTTATCCTGGTCTGCTAAAATCATCTCATCATGTTTTTTTCTTAGTTGTGCAATTTTATCCAGTCCTGCTGTGATTTGCACTATTCCCTGATCATTTACATAATGACAACATGTAGGGCCAACTACCTGACACATCCCCCCTTGAGCAGCAGTCAGATAATCAAGCACCACAGTGTGCTGGTTAGTAACTACCATAAGTTGCCTCTGCACTGCTACTGAGGTGTTGAGTACATCCAGTATGTCAAATATCTGATCATCTAAATAGTCTGTGGCTTCAACTAATTTGTCCCAAGTTTGCATCACCATAGGATACAGAAATAAAGTACTAAAAAATTTGTTGGCCGCTGACATCTGTACTAGATGAGGTCTTCCATTGTGTCGCGGTTTATTGTCCTTGGCCCTTTTTGTCAGTGAATGTCTAGGGATCTTACCTATTGGGAGGTCGTCAGTCTGTACTATAAAAGTAGCAGGTGTCAATCTTACCACTGTACAGGTACCATTTATCCCCACAGGGAGCCATTTGTAGGCGTTCCTTCCACAGACCCAATACACTCCTCCTGGGAGGTCCCATAGGTGAGAATGCTGTAAAACTAGATGATGGGCAAGATCAATCAATTTGTTTACACTCTTTATTGCACACCACTCAGGATCTTGTCCCAAAGGGCTACAATACCCTACATCTGGGTTACCACAGGTGGGTGCGAATGGCGTATACTCAGAGGATTCATTGCACCATAAATTATCTATCTCATCCATACAGGTGGTCTCATTACCATCTTTGAATAGGGATGCCCTCTCCCATTCAGGGTCTAGAATTTTCCTTTCTAATAGAGATGGTTTCCATGTATCTGAAGTCCCCACACTATTCTCCGTTCTGTTGAATATTATTTTTACTCCCTCTAGAGGAATATCTCCTACTTGCACAATTTGTGTGTAATTTCTTCTTACCCAACTACCTCCTTTGAAGGTTAAATATTGGTGGTGACACTTAGTTATGGATACTAAAGCTCCCGCCCACCATGGGGGTGATGTCCATCCCACTACTGGAATTGGTACACTAACATTCCATTGACTGCTATACTGTGTGTCGTTGTCAGCTCTCTGATCCCAACATGTGTCTGAATTAAGGAATTCTTCAAACGGGACAGGTATAGCCAAATACGCTAGAGAAAAAGCAGTCAATGGTGAGTGGGTACATATCCAGCAATCTGATACATTTAATTCCATGTTAAGTAATTTGTGATGTGTTAGTAACATGTTTTCTCGAAACTCAGAGTTTTTTAACAAGAATACACTTGACCCAGTCAGGATTAAAATCATGATGCAAGTTTGCAATGGCTGGCATGGATCCATGTCTCCTTTCCTTCCAACTTGACAGATGTAGGCGTTGTCAGAAGCACTTGGAATGGACCATCAAATCTGGGCTCAAGACTTTTTCGAGTATGCTTCTTTACATAGACAAGATCACCAGGTTGTAATTTATGGGCTCCAGTATCAGCCTCAGGGTCTGGAAGGGAAGAGAAAACTCGAGAATGGTTATTATTTAGTTGCTTTTGCAAACTGATAACATATGCAGATAGGTTATCGCAATTCATTTCCAACTGCTGTGGTAGATAACACCCCAACTGCGGTGCCCGCCCGAACAATATTTCGTATGGAGAGAGTTTAGTCTTGCCCTGAGGGGCTGTTCTCACTGAATACAAAGCAATTGGTAAGCACTGTGGCCATGGTTTATGTGTCTCTTGCATTGTTTTTTGTATTTTCAGCTTAAGGGTACCATTCAGCCTTTCCACCTTTCCAGAGGCCTGTGGCCTGTAGGGGGTGTGTAGTGCTGAGTCTATACCCAAAGCTTGACACACATTTTGGAACACTTGACCAGTAAAGTGCGTTCCTCGATCCGATTCAATGACTTCTGGTAGGCCAAATCTTGGAACCAGTTCCATAGCAATCTTAGCTGCTGTATTTCTGGCATTGGCTGACTTTACCGGATATGCCTCCGGCCATCCAGAAAAGAGATCCACACAGACAAGTACATACTCATGTGGACCAGACTTTGGCATCTGGATGTAGTCAATTTGAAGTCTCTGAAAGGGATAATAAGCCCTTGGTAAATGTTTTTGTGGGACTTTTACTGTCTGTCCAGGGTTATTGGCCTGGCAAATGTGACATACCCTTAGGTGTTCATTCACATAATGCCTGAATCCTGGTGCATACCAGAATTTTCTGCTTTGTTGTAACATCACATTTGCACTGACATGGCTAGGTAGATGTAAGGCTGAGTAAAGGGTTGGAAACCAGGCTTTTGGCAAAACTGGTAACCCTTCAATATGCCATATTCCATCCACCAACACCCCTTTTCTTGTGCATTCGTCAAGCTCTTCCTCCGTCATGGACTGAATGACTTTTTGTAATCTTGTTTGATCACTCACAGTATCCACTTCTTCATCAGGTTCTAGTGGAAGAAGAGCTGCTTTCTTTGCAGTTTTGTCGGCCAAATCATTCCCTCTGGCCTCCTTGGTATCTGCTCGTGTGTGAGCAGCCACTTTTATCACTGCAAGATCTCTGGTTTTTGCAGCTGTCTCTATGAGTTCTTTGATCAGAGTCCCATGCTTAAAAGGGTTTCCTGCTGCAGTCAGAAACCCTCTCACTGCCCAAATGTGGCCTGAGTCATGGATTACGCCATGTGCGTATGCTGAATCAGTGTAGATATTGGTGGCATCATCTCCTGCTTGTTCTATGGCCTTTTTCAGTGCTGTTAATTCTGCAACCTGGGCAGAACAGCCTGGCGGCAAAGGGCCACATATCACTGTCTCATGCAGGGTTACCACAGCATATCCAGTATGGAATTTGCCATGCTCATCAGCAAACCTGCTGCCATCAATGAAAAATTCATGCACAGGATTTGGCAATGGGATTCTTGAAATATTGTGAATAGGTTGTGACTCTGCTTCTATTAGTTCAGCACAGTCAAGTTCCATGATTTCAAGTGTTTCTTCACCATTGTCACTGTCCTTTTCCCCCCTGTCTAAATCTGTGAATATGAGAAGTTCAGCCAGATTTAGACTTGTGAGTTTTTGAAAGATGAAATTAGGAGGAAGGAGAAGTGCACATTGCATACGGACTTGTCTAGCCATTGACAGATGCTTAGTTTGGACCTGTGTTAGTATGGCATAGACGTCATGAGTAGTTAGAATGGTGGTAGGATAATCTAGAGATACATCTGATGCTTTATCCACAATGACTTGTACTGATATAACAGTCCTTAGGCAAGTGGGAGCTGCTTTGACCACTGAGTCCAATTTGACTGAATAGTACCCCAGAGGTCTATGTTTGCCATCATGTTTCTGAGTAAGGACTCCCAAAGCGTACCCATCTATTTCTCTGATAAAGAGAAAGAAAGGATACTCGTAATTTGGCAAACTCAAGGCAGGGGCTCTCAACAATTCTTGCTTGAGAGTTTGAAATGCAGCTGCCGCTTCTGCTGGAAATTTGAAAGGAATTTCTTTTGTGCAGTCATACAATGGTTGCATTAGTTTTGCAGCATTTGGTATCCACTGCCTACAGTAAGATACGAGTCCCAGAAAAGCACAAAGCTTCTTCACATTGGTTGGAGGTTTGGCTTGCTGTACAGTTTGTATGCGACTTGGACTCAGATGTTTCTGGCCAGCTGATAGACAATGTCCTAGAAAAATGACCTTCTCTTGGACAAATTGTAATTTGTCTTTGGACACTTTGCAGTGTATTGTAACAAGGAAATTCAGTAATTCCATGCTTGTTTTTTCACAAACTTCTTTTGTTGGACAGCAAAGAAGTAAGTCATCAATGTACTGTAAGAGCACAGTCTCTGGTGGCAACTGAAAGGCTTCTAGGACAGATGCCATTGCTGCAGAGTACAAAGTTGGCGAGTGAACCATTCCCTGTGGCAATCTTGTCCATGCATATTGGACACCCTTGTGTGTGAATGTGAACAGGTGGTAGCAATCCGGGTGCAATGGCACTGACCAGTAGGCATTGACCAAGTCAATGACAGTATAGTACTGTGTTCCAGATGGTATTTGATTGAGCAGCGTATGGGGATTTGGGACTACTGGAGTGAGGGGTTCCAGTATTGCATTTATGGCTCTGAGATCATGAACCATTCGGTAAACAGTTGGTTGTCCCTTGATGGTCTTCTTTTTGACAGGGAATAATGGAGTATTGGCTGCAGATTTTAATCTAATCAGTACCCCCCTTTTCAACAATGGTTCTATTTGCTCAGATAATGACTTTTCTTGAGCAGAGTTAAGAGGGTACTGTTGAAGTTGAGGCAGTGTGATATTTTCTTTCCATTTCACTTTCACTGGTGCTACTGGCATGTCTCCTACATCAATTATATCCTTAGCCCATAAAATGGGAGGTAAGGAATCAAGGAGTGTAGACTGAGAAGTAGCAGGAATGCTGTCATTCTGCTCTTCAAGGCTGAGTATTTGACACAGTGCCTCAGGTTGTAGGTCTGAGGGAATTTTCAACATAACATTCCCATCTTCCATATATTGTATGTTCCCCTGCAGGCGGGACAAAAGATCAGCACCCAAAAGTGCCATTGTCCCAGATCCACCCACAAGAAATCTGGATACCAATATATGTGGACCTATTTTTGTTTTTAGTGGGTGGGTAAGAGAAATTTGTTGTAGCTGACCATCAAAGCCAGATACACTTACTACATCATTTGATATATCATTGGGAGACAACTTATCAGAGGGTATCATTGATCTTGAGGCTCCTGAATCTACTAGAGCTCGGGTTTGAACTCCAGAGACTTGTATGGGTATTTTGACAAATGGTCCTCTAGTGTCTTTATCCTCTGCTGCATACAGGGCCGGTTTTAGACTAAATGTGGCCCTGGGCAAAGTTGAAGGTGGGGCCCCAAATGCTGAAATATTGTAGCAGCAATTTAAGGTTCTCATACACTTTACACTTTTGTTAGTAGTATCTGCTGCTCGTGGTGGGTTCGGCCATCATTGTAAGGTGTATGGGGCTCTCTGGACAGTCCTCTGACAGATGATGTCAGTGGACATAGGGGGTTAGACTTGATGAAAAATCAATGCCCAACCTCTTTGTTCTCAGAGAGACAAGCCGCCATCAGATCTCTATCTCATTAGTGATGTGTGTGCAGCCCTTGCTGTATATAGTGAACAATAAAGATATATACTACCTGATCACGTTCCCCGGTGTCCTTGTCTGTGCGATTCCCCCAGTCCCAGCTCTCACTTCTGGTCCTCTCTCTGAAGTGATCGGTCGTTCAGCCAATCACTGGCCGTAACAAACAGACAAGGCCTGAGGACACCGGGGAACGTAATCAGGTAAGTAACAGCTTTATTATGTTATACGCACAATCAGCCAATGATTTTTACACTTGCCAAAAGACAATGATCATTTGATTACTGTTGTCTCTATATGCACAGAGCGATATCGGCCGGATTCGGACAATTTTCGCTCCGTATATTATGGCCCTTAGTCACATTGAGTCAATTCAGAAGGTTACATGCCGGGACTGTCGCTACATGCCGGGACTGCCGCTACATGTCAGGACCGCTGCTACATGTTAGGACTGTCACTAGTTGTGTAAACACAAAAACTATTTATATGCATTGTTTTAAAAAATAAAATAAAAAAAATCACTATATCAGGACCAAATATTACCTCCTTACCATAATTGAAGAAAACTTTACTATATATAGGCCAATATTACCACCATAAAGTGACCGCCCCATAATGACACTATATACAGACCAATATTACCGCCATACAGTGACCACCACATAATGACACTATATACATGCCAATATTAGCACCACACCATGACCGCCACATAACAATTCTATATACACTATAAACAGACCAATATTACTGCCATAGAGTGACCATCACATAATGACTCTATATACACTATATACAAACCAATATTACCGCTATAGAGTGACCGCCACATAATGACTCCATATACAGTATACACTATATACAGACCAATATTACCGCTATAGAGTGACCGCCACATAATGACTCCATATACAGTATACACTATATACAGACCAATATTACCGCTATAGAGTGACCACCACATAATGACTCTATATACAGACCAGCACACACCATGACCACCACATAATGGTGGAGATTTATCAAACATGGTGTAAAGTGAAAGTGGCTCAGTTGCCCCTAGCAACCAATCAGATTCCGCCTTTCATTTTCCAAAGATTCTGTGAGGAGTGAAAGGTGGAATTTGATTGGTTGCTAGGGGCGACTGAGCCAGTTTCACTTAACACCATGTTTGCGAAATCTCCCCCAATGACTCTATATACACTATATACAGACCAATATTACTGCCATAGAGTGACCGCCACATAATGACTATATACACTATATACAGACCAATATTACTGCCATAGAGTGACCGCCACATAATGACTATATACACTATATACAGACCAATATTATGTGTTTTGTATATAGTGTATATATAGAGTCATTATGCATTATGTGGCGGTCAGTCTATGGCGGTAATATTGGTCTGTATATAGTGTATATGGAGTCATTATGTGGCGGTCACTCTATGGCAGTAATATTGGTCTGTATATAGTGTATATAGAGTCATTATGTGGCGGTCACTCTATGGTGGTAATAACTCTATATACACACTACATACAGACCAATATTACCACCATAGACTAACCACTGCATAATGACACTATACACACTACATACAGAACAATATTACCACCATAGACTGACCACTGCATAATGACACTTTACACACTACATACAGACCAATATTACCGCCATAGACTGACCACTGCATAATGACACTATACACACTACATACAGACCAATATTACCACCATAGACTGACCACTGCATAATGACACTATACACACTATATACAGACCAATATTACCGCCATAGACTGACCACTGCATAATGACACTATACACACTACATACAGAACAATATTACCACCATAGACTGACCACTGCATAATGACACTATACACACTATATACAGACCAATATTACCGCCATAGACTGACCACTGCATAATGACACTATACACACTATATACAGACCAATATTACCGCCATAGACTGACCACTGCATAATGACACTATACACACTATATACAGACCAATATTACCACCATAGACTGACCACTGCATAATGACACTATATACGGACCAATATTACCACCATACAGTGACCACCACCTTATTTTTTTCCCAATAATATACACCGTATTACCTTAGTGACATCATCATACACTATACATAGGAGCTGCAGCCAATCACTGATCACCTGCAGCAATTACATAGGACTGATGAGGCCAGAGAATGGCTGCAGCTCCTATATACAGTGTATTTACCTCAACATTTCTAATGCACAGTGGAGTCAGCAGGGGTGATACACACACTAATTATATTATATATATATATACACACACACACACTATATATATGCACACATATACTATATATATATATATATATATATATATATATATATATATATATATATATATACACACACATCCATGAAAACATTATACAAATCCAAACCATCCAGTCCATACACTATACACAGGACATGTAACACACACTGCATTCATCCATTATACACATAGCATTCATACACACACTACATGTACAGTATACTTACCCCCTCTAACAGCATGCTGGGTGTAGTTGTCCTTGTCCATGGCAGCAGCAGCAGGAGGCTGGGATCCTCACCCTGCAAACCTCTCCTCTATCGTCCCGACTGCCACACCAGTCTCACCAGGAAGACCAGGTCACATGGTGCAGAAGGGAGGGGGAGGGGGAAGCTACACACTCTGGAGCAGAGCGTCCTGTAGCCTCTGTGTGACCCCTGATAGCAGCCAGAGATCACTGACAGAGGCTGCAGGACGCTGTCTGTGCGGTCCTGCACCTAACACTCACTGTAACTCGGGCAGGGGGCCCCTGGGGGATGGGGGCTCTTTGCCCCCCCCTAACGCCGGCCCTGGCTGCATATAGTCATTGTTGTCTCTTTGGCTCTGACTCCTCCTTTTCTTCTTCTTTATTGTCCCGTTTTCTTTTTCTGCATTCCTTAATCACATGTCCTATCTTACCACAATAGTAGCAAGTGGGACCTCTCCGTGGTTTCTGGCCAGGTTGCTGTTCATTGGCCACAGCTACCACGACTCTTTTTTGTTTTCCTTCTTGCAAATCCAATTGGATTCCACATGCTTTTGTAACCATATCATCCACATTATCTGCCTGTCTCCACTCTGGGCAACATAATTTCAGTTTATCTGCAATTGGGTGTCTTAAACCATCTATGAAAGCTCTAGCTAGCAATCTTCTGACTGCTGCATCTTGTATATCCAGTCCCTCATCTTGATATGACTGGTTTAGTCTGAAAGAATAGTCAGTCACTGATTCCTGAGGACCTTGTATTACTGGTCCTGCGGATCCCTTTTGTCTCTGTTGCATTTGGCAAAAAGCATTTAAATGTGCCATAAACTGTTATCCTGATGCCATTGTCCTTATGTCATGAGGTACACGATTGCCAATATGTGCCTGGAGTTGGGAAAATTGAACCGGGCTCATTTTCATTCTACAGAGATCCATCATGTCTATCCAAGCGGCTCTATATGTACCTTGAATTTGATTTAGGTACCTCCAAAAACTAACAGGAGCTATTCCAGGATTTGGTGCATTCTGTAACAGGGACATTTGATCCCCAGGTTGCCAGGGTTTATATTCATCAAATGTCCTTAGTTGGTAATCTCGTGGAGCATCAGGATTGGCAGGATCTACTGGTGCCTTAATAAATGCCCTTCTCTCAATCACAGGGTGCAAAGAATCAGGATGAGGCTTGTGTGCCCCACATGCTAAGCAAGTGTCCTCCCAGTCTGGGTTTTGTTGACCACAGTTACAACATACCCATCCCGGGGGTCCGTTTACTGTTTTTGTGTAAGAAGGGGGGGGATTTGGAGCTGAAGTAAGGCTCAGTCCCTTTTTGTTATCTCCCCTCTGGGTTATATCCCAGGTTCCCTCTGTCCAGTCATACATCCATTGTTGGTCTTTTGCCTGTTGAGATAGATCTTTCATATGGTTAACTGTGATTTCCCATCCATTATCAATTATTAATCCTCCCCTTGTTTCTTGGACTTTAGTCCAAGTATTGGGGTTAAAAACAGCATCGTGTTGGATGTTAAAATATTTCAACATTGCTTTTGCCCTTTTTGCTTGTTCTTTGCCATATCGGCAGGTCACTATGTGGGTTGCAGAAACCCCTTTTGATTCTGTTTGTCCCATTTTATATTACTTCGTGATCGTATAACAGGAGGCACCCAGAATGATCAACTGATGATTTTCTTTCTTGTGTCCTGTACACTTATGACCACGGATCACTACCAAAAGCTGGGACTTAGAATATTCCACGGTTCAGGGCTTCTGTCTCTTATGTTGAAATACACTCTTGCTGCTATGTAGATTGCAAAACAAGTTACCCCAAGTATACAGAGGACAGTAGTTAGCATATTACAGATCTTTCCCTTGGAAACAACCAGACTACTGTCCAGCATCCTTGTATAGTTAGGCTACTAGGCTCATTCCAAAGTGGTTTTAGCACTGGCACTGTTCCCACCGCACAACGCTCCGTGTCTCTGAGGACCTGTGACAACCACGGCCGGGCTCTGGGTAACAGTTTTAGCCTGAATGAGCAATTCTTCGCCTACTATATACTATCCCTCACAGGTTAGGACAAACAAACATAGAACAGCCAACAAGAGGAGAACAAAGTTCAAATTGACACGCCTATCGTGAGTTCACTTTGATAACTTACTCTGCAGAGGTAGGTAAGAAAGATGTGAAGGAGGAGAGCACAGAAAAGAGCAAACATATAATTTTTTACTCTTACCTGGCCAGGTTTTGTGGTCTCCCTGTTCACCCCTCTCTCTCCTGGTACAGCAGTGTAGGTCATCCGATCTCCCGATGTAATGGGCGTGTCCCTGTTCGTGGGCGCCAATAATGTCGAGGTGCCTCCCCAAAGAAGGCCTACTGTTGTTGGCTGTTTCCTAATTGAGTTGGAGAATGGGTCCGGATCCCCTCTCCCACACCATGCACTTAGAATGAGGACACAGACTACGTATCTTGCAAACAAGTCTGGTGTGTTCCCATCTCTGAGAACCCACCTTTATTTATACAGGAAAAAAACAATGGATATGAATGTAAAATGCAAAGTCATACACTATGCACGTCATCAACTTCAAAAGAACGAATAACTACGGATATATTTTGATACAATAAGATTAAATGTTCAATTAAAATTGTTTACATAAGGATGTTGATACATACATAAGGATGCTAATACAAAAACATTTGTTATCTGCATGTGAATTCTAGAATAACATTTATTATCTGCTGGGAACAGACGGTGGACCAACTGTATGTCCTTGAACAGGATTCAGTCATGTAGGAAAGTTCGTGAGAAAAGAGTTCATGAGAAAAGAATTTATTTTTCTTCTATTTTATCCTGTTATATCTTCCTTCAAACTTTGGATGGATTAACTCATTCCTCTCACCCCCAAGTCATGTCCCTGGTAGGCTAGTTAACCCCCCCAGTGATGCCTCTGGTAGGCCTAGTTAACCCCCATCAGTCATGTCCCTGGTAGCCTAGTTAACCCCCATCAGGCATGTCCCTGGTGGCCTAGTTAACCCCCATCAGGCATGTCCCTGGTGGCCTAGTTAACCCCCATCAGGCATGTCCCTGGTGGCCTAGTTAACCCCCATCAGGCATGTCCCTGGTGGCCTAGTTAACCCCCATCAGTCATGTCCCTGGTGGCCTAGTTAACCCCCATCAGGCATGTCCCTGGTGGCCTAGTTAACCCCCATCAGGCATGTCCCTGGTGGCCTAGTTAACCCCCATCAGGCATGTCCCTGGTGGCCTAGTTAACCCCCAAATAAAAAAAATAAACATCCCACTCACCTTACCTCCGTTCCCACGCTGCCCATGTCCTCTTCTGTCCCAGGTCCTCTGTGCCGGTCTTTCTCCTGCAGGCGGCGCGCGATGAAATGACGTCATTGCGCGCGGCCCGCAGGAGACTGAAGACACGCGCCGCTCTGCTGGGGAAGAAGCCGGCACAGACAGCATCCTCCTGTGTCCGGCAGCTGTCACAGACACCGGAGGATGCTGTGTATGCCGGCTCCTTCCTCCTCCAGAGCGGCGCGCATCACAGGTATATAGAGTCATTATGTGGTGGTCACTCTATGGCGGTAATATTGATCTGTATAGAGGTGTGTATGTAGGGTCATTATGTGGCGGTCACTCTATGGCGGTAATATTGATCTGTATAGAGGTGTGTATGTAGGGTCATTATGTGGCGGTCACTCTATGGCGGTAATATTGGTCTGTATATAGAGTCATTATGTGGTGGTCACTCTCTGGCGGTAATATTGGTCTGTATATAGAGTCATTATGTGGTGGTCACTCTATGGCGGTAATATTGGTCTGTATATAGTGTATGTAGGGTCATTATCTAGTGGTCAGTCTATGGCGGTAATATTGGTCTGTATGTATTGTGTATATATAGAGTTATTACATGGTGGTCACTCTATGGCAGTAATGACTCTATATATACACTATAAACTGACCAATATTACCGCCATAAACTGACCACCGCATAATGACCCTACATGCACACTATATACTGACCAATATTACCGCCATAGACTGACCACCGTATAATGACACTATATACACTATATAGAGACCAATATTACCGCCATAGATTGACCGCCACATAATGACTATATATATATATTATATATATATACAGACCAATATTACCTCCATAGAATGACAGCCACATAATGACTCTATATACGCTATATACAGACCAATATTACCGCTATAGACTGACCACTGTATAATGACTCTATATATACACTACATACAGACCAATATTACTACTATAGACTGACCACCGCATAATGACTCTATATATACACTATATACAGACCAATATTACCGCCATAGACTGACTGCCACATAATAACTCTATATACACTATATTAGGGATGCACGATGCACCGAAATATCGATACTACTATCGATATTTCGGGCAAAAAAACGGTTCGATACCAGGATTTCCTGGTATCGAAACTTTAAGTTAAGCTGAGAACACGGTGGGCGGCTAGCTGAGCGCCGGCCGTGTTCTCTATGTGCCTCCCCCTGCCCCCTGCAGTCTCCTCCTCTGCTCTCCCTCCCTCCGCTCCCATTGGCGCCAATTTCAAATAGCCGGCACTTAGCTATTGCTAGTGCCGGCTATTTAAGTATATAGATGCCGCTGTCACACTGACAGCGGCATCTGACCCCTCCTGAGCCTGCTCCATATACAGCGGGGGTCGGCTACTGTGTGTAACAGACCCCCGCTGCTGGTGTCTCTCTGATAACAGAGTCCGGCTCCGCCAGACTCTGTTATCAGAGAGATGATTTATGCAGAGGAGCCGGAGCTGCACGGAGGAGAGCGGCTGGAGAGGGAGAGCGGGAGAGGAGGACAGAGGAGAAGGCTGGAGGGAGAGCGGGAGGTCCGGGAGAGAGGAATACGGAGAGGAAGAGCGGGATGTCCGGGAGAGAGGAGTACGGAGAGGGAGAGCGGGATGTCCGGGAGAGAGGACTGAGGAAAAGGAGAGCGGGAGGTCCGGGAGAGAGGAGTACGGAGAGGGAGAGCGGGATGTCCGGGAGAGAGGACTGAGGAGAGGGAGAGCGGGAGGTCCGGGAGAGAGGAGTACGGAGAGGGAGAGCGGGAGGTCCGGGAGAGAGGACTGAGGAGAAGGCTGGAGGAAGAGCGGGAAGTCCGGGAGAGAGGAGTGAGGAGAAGGCTGGAGGGAGAGCGGGAGGTCCGGGAGAGAGGACTGAGGAGAAGGCTGGAGGGAGAGCGGGAGGTCCGGGAGAGAGGAGTACGGAGAGGGAGAGCGGGAGGTCCGGGAGAGAGGACTGAGGAGAAGGCTGGAGGAAGAGCGGGAAGTCCGGGAGAGAGGAGTGAGGAGAAGGCTGGAGGGAGAGCGGGAGGTCCGGGAGAGAGGACTGAGGAGAAGGCTGGAGGGAGAGCGGGAGGTCCGGGAGAGAGGAGTACGGAGAGGGAGAGCCGGATGTCCGGGAGAGGAGCCGGAGCTGCACAGAGGAGAGCGGCTGGAGAGGGAGAGCGGGAGGTCACGGAGAGAGGAGGACGGAGGAGGCTGGAGGTGGGGAGGATGAAGAGCGGGGGTCTGTGAGATCAGGGAGAGGAGGCCGGGGGAAGTGCAGCACATGAGAGGATCCAGCCGGCTGGCAGGTGGGGGAGGTGGCCGGGGCTGAGAGGAGCAGATAAGATCGGCTGTAGTGTGTGGGATCCTGTCTAACCTCCTCTTCTCTTCCTCCGCAATCTTAGTAACTGGTGCAGCAGAGCTGTCTTAGTGATGGGTGGTGCAGCAGAGCTGTCTTAGTCGTGGGTGGTGCAGCAGAGCTGTCTTAGTGATAGCTGATGTAGCAGAGCTGTCTCAGTGATGGGTGGTGCAGCTGAGCTGTCTTAGTGATGGGTGGTGCATCAGAGCTGTCTTAGTGATGGGTGGTGCAGCAGAGCTTTCTTAGTGATGGGTGGTGCAGCAGAGCTGTCTTAGTGATAGCTGATGTAGCAGAGCTGTCTTAGTGATAGCTGATGTAGCAGAGCTGTCTTAGTTATAGCTGAAGTAGCAGAGCTGTCTTAGTGATAGCTGATGCAGCAGAGCTGTCTTAGTGATAGCTGATGTAGCAGAGCTGTCTTAGTGATAGCTGATGTAGCAGAGCTGTCTTAGTGGTAGCTGATGTAGCAGAGCTGTCTTAGTGATAGCTGATGTAGCAGAGCTGTCTTAGTGTTATCTGATGTAGCAGAGCTGTCTTAGTGATATCTGATGTAGCAGAGCTGTCTTAGTGTTATCTGATGCAGCAGAGCTGTCTTAGTGTTATCTGATGCAGCAGAGCTGTCTTAGTGTTATCTGATGCAGCAGAGCTGTCTTAGTGTTATCTGATGCAGCAGAGCTGTCTTAGTGTTATCTGATGCAGCAGAGCTGTCTTAGTGTTATCTGATGCAGCAGAGCTGTCTTAGTGATATCTGATGCAGCAGAGCTGTCTTAGTGTTATCTGATGCAGCAGAGCTGTCTTAGTGTTATCTGATGCAGCAGAGCTGTCTTAGTGTTATCTGATGCAGCAGAGCTGTCTTAGTGTTATCTGATGCAGCAGAGCTGTCTTAGTGTTATCTGATGCAGCAGAGCTGTCTTAGTGATATCTGATGCAGCAGAGCTGTCTTAGTGTTACCTGATGTAGCAGAGCTGTCTTAGTGATAGCTGATGTATTAGAGCTGTCTTAGTGATAGCTGATGTAGCAGAGCTGTCTTAGTGATAGCTGATGTAGCAGAGCTGTCTTAGTGATAGCTGATGTAGCAGAGCTGTCTTAGTGATAGCTGATGTAGCAGAGCTGTCTTAGTGATATCGGATGTAGCAGAGCTGTCTTAGTGATAGCTGATGTAGCAGAGCTGTCTTAGTGATAGCTGATGTAGCAGAGCTGTCTTAGTGATAGCTGATGCAGCAGAGCTGTCTTAGTGATAGCTGATGCAGCAGAGCTGTCTTAGTGATAGCTGATGTAGCAGAGTTGTCTTAGTGATATCGGATGTAGCAGAGCTGTCTTAGTGATAGCTGATGCAGCAGAGCTGTCTTCTTGATAGCTGATGCAGCAGAGCTGTCTTCGTGATAGCTGATGTAGCAGAGCTGTCTTCGTGATAGCTGATGTAGCAGAGCTGTCTTAGTGATATCGGATGTAGCAGAGCTGTCTTAGTGATAGCTGATGTAGCAGAGCTGTCTTAGTGATAGCTGATGTAGCAGAGCTGTCTTAGTGATAGCTGATGTAGCAGAGCTGTCTTAGTGATAGCTGATGCAGCAGAGCTGTCTTAGTGATAGCTGATGTAGCAGAGTTGTCTTAGTGATATCGGATGTAGCAGAGCTGTCTTAGTGATAGCTGATGCAGCAGAGCTGTCTTCTTGATAGCTGATGCAGCAGAGCTGTCTTCGTGATAGCTGATGTAGCAGAGCTGTCTTCGTGATAGCTGATGTAGCAGAGCTGTCTTAGTGATAGCTGATATAGCAGAGCTGTCTTAGTGATAGCTGATGTAGCAGAGCTGTCTTAGTGATAGCTGATGTAGCAGAGCTGTCTTAGTGATAGCTGATGCAGCAGAGCTGTCTTTGTGATAGCTGATGCAGCAGAGCTGTCTTCGTGATAGCTGATGTAGCAGAGCTGTCTTCGTGATAGCTGATGTAGCAGAGCTGTCTTAGTGATAGCTGATGCAGCAGAGCTGTCTTAGTGATAGCTGATGCAGCAGAGCTGTCTTAGTGATAGCTGATGTAGCAGAGTTGTCTTAGTGATATCGGATGTAGCAGAGCTGTCTTAGTGATAGCTGATGTAGCAGAGCTGTCTTAGTGATAGCTGATGTAGCAGAGCTGTCTTAGTGATAGCTGATGCAGCAGAGCTGTCTTAGTGATAGCTGATGCAGCAGAGCTGTCTTAGTGATAGCTGATGCAGCAGAGCTGTCTTAGTGATAGCTGATGCAGCAGAGCTGTCTTAGTGATAGCTGATGTAGCAGAGTTGTCTTAGTGATAGCTGATGTAGCAGAGTTGTCTTAGTGATATCGGATGTAGCAGAGCTGTATTAGTGATAGCTGATGCAGCAGAGCTGTCTTCGTGATAGCTGATGCAGCAGAGCTGTCTTAGTGATATCGGATGCAGCAGAGCTGTCTTAGTGATAGCTGATGCAGCAGAGCTGTCTTAGTGATAGCTGATGCAGCAGAGCTGTCTTAGTGATAGCTGATGTAGCAGAGCTGTCTTAGTGATAGCTGATGTAGCAGAGCTGTCTTAGTGATAGCTGATGTAGCAGAGCTGTCTTAGTGATAGCTGATGTAGCAGAGCTGTCTTAGTGATAGCTGATGTAGCAGAGCTGTCTTAGTGATAGCTGATGTAGCAGAGCTGTCTTAGTGATAGCTGATGTAGCAGAGCTGTCTTAGTGATAGCTGATGTAGCAGAGCTGTCTTAGTGATAGCTGATGTAGCAGAGCTGTCTTAGACAGATATCACTAACTTTACTAAATAAAAATAGTCCAAAAATTGGTATCACTGTAATAGTGCAGGGGTATTATATTTCTACCACTGTATTTTGTTTTGTTTTTTTATACTTTACTAAGTATCGAACTGGTATTGAGTATCGAAATATAAAAGTTAGTATCGGTATCGAACTCAAAATTCTGGTATCGTGACATCACTACACTATATACAGACCAATATTACCTCCATAGAGTGACTGACACATAATGACTCTATATACACTATATACAGACCAATATTACCTCCATACAGTGACTGCCACCTAAGGACTGAACACCACCTTATTTTTTTCTCAACAAAATACACAGTATTACCTTAGTGACATCATCATACACTATACATAGGAGCTGCAGCCAATCAGCGGCCTCAGTGGTCACCGGCAGCAATTACATAGGACTGATGAGGCCAGAGAATGGCTGCAGCTCCTATATACAGTCTATTCACCTCTACACTTCTGCTGGACAGTGGAGTCAGCAGTGCTGATATATACACACACTATATATATATATATATATATATATATATATATATACACACACACACTATATATACACACACACACACACTATATATATATACACACACACAGTATATACACACACACATATACATACACACACACTATATATACACACACACAATATATATACACACACACACACTATATATATATACACACACACACACACTATATATATATACACACACACACACACACATACACTATAAATACACACATATACACACACACTATATATACACACATATACACACACTATATATACACACATATACACACACACACACACTATATATACAAACATATACACACACACTATATATACACACACACTATATATACACACATACACACATACACACACACACACTAACACATCCATAAAACACATTATACAGATCTAAACCATCCAGTCCACACACCACACATGACATGTAACACACACTACAATCATCCATTATACACCTACATTCATACACACACACACACTACATGTACAGTATACTTACTCCCTTCTAGCAGCTTGCTGGGTGTAGTGGTCCTTGTCAGCAGACAGGGATCCTCTCACTGCAGCCCTCTCCTCATCGTCCCGACTGCTGCTACATTACAGCAGTCTCACCAGCAGGACGGAGACAGGTCACATGGTACAGGAGGCAGGTCACATGGTACAGGAGGCAGGTCACATGATGCAGTAAGAGGGGGAGGGGGAGCTACACTCCGGAGCAGAGCGTCCTGCAGCCTCTATGTGACCCCTGATAGCAGCTATTAGCTACAGCCAGGGATCACTGACAGAGGCTGCAGGACGATGTGTGTGCGCTCCAGCCCCTGACACCTAATGTAACTGTGGCAGGGGGCCCCTGGGGGATGGGGGCCCTGGGCAACTGCCCTCTTTGCCCCCCCCTAACGCCGGCCCTGGTCTCAGGTTCAATCGCTGGTGTCTTCCATATTAGGCGTACAAATTCCCTTGAATCCACTGCCCTATTTGTTTAATATTACTCCTAAAACAATGGGGAAGAAACCTACCAAACTATTATTATTGCTTCTCACTGCAGCTAAATCTTTAATCCCTCGCTGTTGGAAACAGGTTTCTCCTCCCTCCCTTTTGGATTTACTTGCCCGAATTAAGGACATAAGAACTTTAGAGAAACTGACGGCTTCCTTGAACAATACCCTTCCCAGATTTGAATCTATTTGGGCTCCCTAGGATGCCTACTGTTCACAATCTGACTCATCTGACTGATCTCTTGCCTCCAAGTCTTTCAATTCCCCCCCCCCTCCCCCTTCCCCTCCTGTCCTCTCGTCCTGCTGTCCTATATGTGGTCCTTGTCTGTTTATTGTCTATCTTTCTTTTTTGTCTATTGTTGTTTGTTCCTTTATACTGGTTTCTTTCTGCATTTTGGGGATTGCTGTCCCCGAGGTTCCTCTTATTTTTTCCACATTAGTTTCAGATGCTCTTCACAAGTGTTCTCTGGGACCTGAATTGAGTTATCTACTGGCTTGTATCTTCTCTTGCCTTGACATGTTTCTTCTTTGTTTTTTTTCTTTCTTATGGATCTGTATTTGACTCTGCAATTGCTTTGTTATATTGCTGTTAATTTTCATATATGTAAAAAACTGAATAAATACTACAATTTAAAAAAAAAAAGGGGGGGGGGGAGAGAGGACAAACCTGTCAAGTCCCACGGCCCAGGGAGAACAGTTTGGAAGGGCTGCCATTAACCAATAAGCGGGCTATAGGATCATGGTACAACGTCTTAACCCATCTTAAGAATACAGGCCCAAACCCAAATTTGGCCGGAACCGCCCAGAGGTACCCCCACTCCACCCTGTCGAAGGCCTTGGCCACGTCCAACGACAGGATGGAGTGAGCCCCCTCACCACGCTCCAGAACAGCCGAGTGCAGCTTAATAATGTTATCATGCACTGTTTTATTGGGCATAAACCCCCCCCCTGCTCCTCACCAATCAGCTTAGGAATGACCTTACCTATTCTCCTAGCCAAAATCTTTGCAAGAAGCTTTACATCAGTGTTAAGGAGTGATATAGGACGATATGATTCGACCAATTTCAAATCCTTCCCCTTCTTACCCAACAAAATAATATGGGCCTCTCGCACAGAGTGAGGTAACTTCTCCCCCTTACAGGATTCATTAAAAACCTCAGTGAGCGTGGGCAGGATCACGGCGGAGTATTTTCTGTAAATCTGAAATGGCAACCCATCAGGGCCAGGAGAGGTGTTCCCTGAAACCGAGGCCAAAGCTTCCTCTAACTCAGATAGTGTGATATCCCCTTCCATCCAGTCCCTGTCCCCTTCTTCCACCACAGGAAACTCTAGATCTGCAAGACGGTCTTAAATCTGCTCAGCCCCTCCCGGAGCCTCAGAACAGTACAGATTCTGAAAAAATACTCTGAATTCCTCCGCAATACCTGGCTCATCAGTTATCAGGGACCCATCCCTCCCGACCACCGATGTAATCTCCTGCCTATCAGATTTATTGGTCAGTATCCTAGACAAGAATTTATTAGGCTTCCCCCATAAACAAACTTTTCCTGTCCAGCAAAAAATAACCTATGTTGCGCTTTTTCACGAACGAAGTTCCCAAAGTCCTCTTGTGCGGCTTTCAACCTATCCCAACTCTCCGTGTAAGCACTTTCCGCATGCTCCACGGTTCTCTGTTGTACTACTTCCTGCAATTCCGATTCTCTCATTGCAAAACCTCTTTTACACCTTTTAATATTGTGTATAAGGATACCCCTTAAAAAGGCCTTAAATGCATCCCATACAACTGATAATGAAGTAGACCCCCTGTTGGACAGCCAAAACTCACTAATTTGCCCAACAATACGCTGCTCCCGATCTATGATGGATAACCAATAGGGATTGATGTTCATCTTATTTATGATCCCTACCCTCCGAGTCTCACCAACCTCAAAAACAAGCGGGGCATGATCAGATATAGATTTAGGGGCATAGTAAATCCTTCTAACCTGACGCAAAGCGGGCAGGTTACAGAACAATAAATCTATACGAGACGCAGCCTCATAGGAGCTACTGAAACATGAATATTCCCTCCTGTCTGAGTTAAAAATACGCCATGCCTCCAACCACCCAATCTCGTTACAAAAATCTTGAAGAGGAGAGTGACACGACTTCCGAGGCCCAGATGAGCTATATCTGTCCAACAAGGGGTCCAGTACACAGTTGAAATCCCCACCCACATACAAATGTACAAAGGACCTATTTTTAATAAATTCGGTGATTGAAAACAGAACCTCCGAGCGAAAGGGGGGTGCTATATACACGAATGCTAAGATGGTGTTCACACCTTCCAGAGAACCGTGAAGCAACACAAACCTGCCTCGATTATCCACTTTGGAGCTCCAAGGGATACATTTTATTTTCCTATGGAAATACACAGATACACCCGAGGAATATGCGGACAAGACCGAATGGTACTCCAGCTTAGCCCATTTCCTCTTTAAACTATGCATATTATCAGGAGACACATGGGTTTCCAACAGCACAACAATTGCTGGCAAATATTTGCTAATCCTGTCCATAATCGCACACTTCTTGGCTCTGTCCGCCATTCCTCGGATGTTCCAAATCATAATCTTGGTCCCCATACTTCAAAATAAAAGCAACTCAACAAAACCAAGGATCCCCTCACATCTGTCGCTCCTCTACCCTCCCCCCACCCTCCATCCCAATTCCCCAACCCCCCCACCCCAACCCCATCTGTTGTGCATGTTCCCATGCACCACCCTCTACTAGACTGCACATCACTCTGCTCTGCTCCACATCCTATTTTACCTAATCCAATATAACGTTCTGCTGCCTGTTACAGAAACATGAACCTAGTTACCCACCCCCTCAGAATCCAACCATTCGGTTAATTCCAGGGCGCTATAAAAAAAAACAAACCGAGTTGTTATATACCACATGTAATTTAGCGGGGAACAATAAGGAAAAAGATATTCCAGCTCTGGCCAGCCGCCTCTTTGCCTCCTTAAAAGAACTTCTCTTAAGTTGAGTTTCCCTGGAGTAGTCGGGAAAAAAGGAAATTTTACCCCCGTTATATTGGATCTTGCCTATTTCTCTTGCTTTCCTTAAAATAATATCACGATCACTGGAGCACAAGACCTTAATTATCATAGTTCTGGGGCTACTACCTACCAGGGGCTTTCTAGTTGGAACCCGGTGAGCTCTTTCCAAACCATACAACTGGGAGAGAGGCGGCTGACCAAAGGTGTCTAACAGCCATTTAAAACAAAACCCAATCGGATCCTTCCCCTCAACCCCCTCCCCCAAGCCAATAATACGAACATTACTACGGCGATTACGATCTTCCATGTCTACTAATTTAGCACAAATCTGCCCATTTTCTTTCTTTAACTCTTTCACCTCCGTAAACACCTTCTGAGTATTGTCCTTCAAGGATGGTATTTCCTTCTCAATCAAACCTATGCGATCCCGCATATTCTGAAAATCCGTCCTAATCAGCAGGATATCAGATGACACAGAACCGACCTGGATAGATAAGTCAGAAACTGCTTTGTTGCATTTTACAATTTCAGCCAAAATTTCCTCCAAGACCATAGGTGACGAGGGTCCCCACCCCCACCCTCCTCACCCAAATTTATCAGTCTAGAACTTACTACCTGTGCAAAGGAGGGAGAAGAGGTAGGGGTGCCCACTACAGAGGGGGCCGGAGATTTCAAATATGTATCTATCTTAGGAGAGGCATTAATTTCTCTGTTTTGGCCACCCCCCACCTTCCGGGTGGTGGATTTAGGAGGTTTTTTAGTATTCATAATCTACCCAGCAGAAAAACACTTAAGAAGAGTAAAAAGAGGAAAACAGAGAGAAAAAAAAAACAGCAGTAGGTACCACATAACAGACTTATCATGGAACCCAACAACAAGGGCTCAGTAGTAGATATTCTTTAACAACATGTAAACAGTATGTATGTTATACTTGCGTCAAGTTAACATGCAACCCTTTACTTCACAGAAAGCCCCCACTCTATCTCCGGTACAGGGGCAAATAACCAAGGAGCTCCAATAATTGTAGTAATACAGTTAGGAAATTAAAATTTTCTTCTCTATGTGGATTCTCTGATGTGTGGGCTATGGTCTTTACAAAACACTGTTCTTAGGATCTTGGCTTGTCAAAAGGGCCCACACCATGGAGAGGTGAATAGCCCACCGCATGTGAGAGAAATAAGATTGGTTCAGTATCCAATACATAGGGAGTAGGAGCAGCATCCACTTACACGGTAAACCCGTGCCCCAAAGGATAAAGAACGCAGGCCGAATTCATTATCCTGATTGTCCAGATGAGTTATACAGTTCAACGAGCTAATTATTCGGGGTAGCCGCAATAAAACTTCAGCCCAGGCACACCAGTTATTAATTCATAATTATATCCTCTGGCATTAGTCATAAAATTTACTCCTGCATTAGTCATAAAATTTACTATAATTCATATAGTGGAGTGTAGTAGGAGTACAGATGAAAACTGGCAACCAGTAGACTCACCCGGACTCCAATACCCAGGAGTATAATGCCTTGCTTTGGGAACGGATAGCCCCTGGTTCCCCTGACACCTCAACACAGCACTTAAGGGCTGGTTTACTCCTTGCATCAAAGGTAGGGCTGTAGGGTAGCATATAAACAAAAACAGTCATAAGTTTTTGCAGCAGGAGGTATATCCAGAGGCCAGCTAACCAGGCAAAGAGCAGGCTGACCGCTTACCGCCACCAAACGCCAGCCTGGAACCAACTGAGCCAGTACAGGTTTGGCACCACCGTGCCGCCGGTGTCCACAGCCGCCCCGCCTTGGACTTGCCCAGCTCACTCCCGTCCTCCTTCCCGTGCACCGGGGGGAGGAAGAGCGCACATGCAGGACCCACGGCATCCTCCCACGTAGGCAAGGCGGCCCAATCACGCCCGCAGCCGGCACCAACAGTCAGCCCCGACATCTCTGACTGTCCTCGGCAGCTCCTCCAAACGAGCACCGCTCCCGGCCTCCTCCGTCCCAGACCTCCTCCACACTCCACCTCCTACTTAACCAGCGACAAGGTGCGTCCCGGCATCCCGGCAATCATGAGGGCAGCTCAGGGCACTACACTGCAGCTCAGGGTCCTTGTGGAGCAGAGAGAGAGCGATGCGTGCGGCTACTCCATCATGCCGCTAGCCACGCCCCCTCCTATGGCTGTGTAAGTGTTATTTAGGAATTCATTTATATTTGTGTGTGGTTAAGCAGTGTTCACATGCTACTTCTAGTTAATTATGTGTATAAATTTATTTTTATATATATTTTTTTTTTCTATGAAAGCTACCTAGTACTGTTTAGAGTAAAGCTCAGAAAATGCAATGTCTGAATAGGTGCTTGAGTAATTTTTACAAAAAAATTCAACTTATGTTGTGTTGCTGTTTCTAGAGGTGAGTCCTCCTGCAGCGTATGCAAGTTGGCAGGCAATATTGGGTCCACCCTAGGAGGGAGACCCGTGGCCACATTGGTTGTTTGTACGAAGAAATGCTTAGGTATATATCTCAATCTGAAGTAGTTATAGATCTGTTATCTGATTGTATTGTTTGTAATTTTGTAATGCCTGAGTGCTGCAACAGTAAATGTCAGAGCAAAGTAGAGTGTGTGTGAATACAGCCTTTGCGATTCTTTTATATCTTTTTATTTTTTTTTTTTTTATTTCTGTGTGCTTTTGCCTGACATAAGTGTTTCACTTTCTGCCTTTGTCTCCCCCCTCACACCTTACTAGATATGTGTGTATGTGGTTATGATTTTTATTTTTTTTAATTTAACCCCTTAACGACCGCGGGCGTAAGTGTACGCCCCCAAAACCCGTGCCTTAACGCAAACGGGCGTACATGTACGCCCGCGGTTTCCCCGATTGCTGCGTGTACACACGCAGCGATCGGGGAAGATGGCCTGCTATAATGTATAGCAGGCCATCCCTGCTTGTCGGGACGGAGGGTGATTAACTCCTCCCGTGCTGACGATCGCCGCTATTGGCTGATCAATTCAGATCAGCCAATGGCGGCGATCTGCAGCTTTCCGGGTCATCGGTGACCCGATGGCCCGGGAAGCGATGGCGGTCGGTGCTGTCCGAGGATGGCACCGACCGCCATTACTGTTAAAAGTAATGGTGGCCACTGTGCCACGTCCCAATCGCCGGGACCGGCCGGCCGATCACGGCGATATAAGTACCCCATGAAAGGGTTAAATACCTGCTGTGGACACCTCAGCTAGGTAGCTGAGGTGTCCAGAGCAGGTATTGACCCATACTCACCGGATCCAGCGTCCCGATCGCGTCTTCCGGGTTCCGATCGCGTCCTCGTCTTCGTCAGCGTCTTCGTCTTTTTCCGGCGGTCCCCATCGGCAATCATCGGCTCCAGCGTCGTCAAACTTCGGCTTTTTCCGGAATTTGTGTTCTACTGCCCCCTAGCGGCTGATAAGTGTATATAATACACATATCAGTAGCTATAGGGTTGAAGAAAGGTTTTTGTTTGTTTTTTTTCAATTTTTTTTTTTATTTTATTTTCCGCACCCTATCGCCGATGAGTGCTGATCAGCATCGCACGTAAGTGCGCCGCAGATCAGCAACTCCTCCTTTTTGGTGTAATGTGTTTTTTTTCCTATATCCTACAGCCACGGTCTGCTTATAAGTGACTCCTATAACACCATTACACTACACGGAATAAAGTTTTACACTACACCACTACACATTTACATACCCCATATACCAATCCCCGTATAACGATGGCCCCCAGGGTGTTTTTGGTGTCGGGCGCATACGCTATTATTGCCTCCGACACCGAAACAGCCAGTAAGGATGAATGGGGGGATCCTTCTTTCCTCCATTCATCCTCATCATCCAGTGACTTGTCTGGGGGTAGCGTAGCATACGCTGCCCGCCAGACACGTCTTTTCCGCCAGTACCGTCCCAATAAGAGATGACGGTATGGCGCAAAATTCTACAAACTCTGTGAGAGTACCTCAAGGTACACTTACAGATTTAGGGTACGTGCACACTGCGGAATGGCAAAGAATAACCCTTTGTGCATTCCGCAGCTGGCACCCACCGGCGGACTGATGCAGGCGCGCGTCTCCACCCATGTCATAGACTCCATTCTATGCACGGAAGGATTCCATTGTCCGTCCAAAGAATGAACACATTTGACAGAGAGCGGAATTCGCTCGTGCATAGAATTGAGTCTATGACACGGACGGAGACGCGCGCCCGCATCAGTCCGCCGGTGGGTGCCAACTGCGGAATGCACAAAGGGTTATCTGTCGCCATTCCGCAGTGTGCACGTACCCTTAGAGTGTATGAAGGAAGGGACACCCGAATCCAGCCCCCAGATGCCTCCCCCCACCCCCATCCTTGGAGTTAGTGGGGAGATCGTTGAGGAACTGATCTTCCCACTGCTGGATAAAGGTCACCACCTGTACGGGGACAATTTTTATACCAGCACCCCCTCTTCTGGTCCCTCGCTGCCCGAGCTACTGTAGCTTGCGGCACGATCCGAACATATCAGAAGCAGTAATAGAGCCCTAATATTTAGCAGCCATAGAGCGGACCCAGCGCTTCTGGATATGAAGGACCCTGTATCACACCAAGACAACATTTTCCAGGTGACGTCCCCCACACTGGAAAACAGGAGACCCCAGAAGAAGTGCAGAGTGTGACGTAACAGGGGGATCAGGAAGGACACCATTTTCCAGTGTGACACCTGTCCTGATCGCCCCGGCCTCTGCATACTGGATCGCTTCAAGGCGTACTACACGTCATTGGGGATCTACATTGTCTAAATTCTGTCCTTTATTCCTATTTCAGGGGTCCCGTTGATCCAGGGATTATTCTGATCGCCATTATGGAGTCAGGAAGGAATTTTTTCCCAGTGATGAGGCTACTGTCGTCTGCCTTACGAGGGTTTTTTGCCTTCCTCTGGATCAACACAGGTTGAATTTGATGGACACCTGTCATTTTCAACCTTATAAACTAATAATTGGCCTAATACCCCCAAATAAATTAATAATTGTCCCTTTTTCCCCAGCTAAATAGACATGGCCGCCATTCCCATTATAGGATGCCATGGTGCAATTACAAAGCCAGGACAGTAGAAATCCCCCACGAGTGACCCCATTCTGGAAACTACACCCCATAAGGAATCTAACAAGGGGGGCAACGGGGATATGGCCTCCTGGTGACGGCCACATTTTGGACGTAAAAATGAAAAAAATGGTATTTTTTATTTTCACGACACATGTTCTACATATGTGCCGGTTACCAGTGGGGTCCATATGCTCACTGCACCCCTTGTTAGATTCCTTATGGGGTGTAGTTTCCAGAATGGGGTCACTTGTGGGGGGTTTCTACTGTCTTGGCAGAACAGGAGCTTTGTAATTGCGACATGGCCTCCATCCTCCATTCCAGCCTCTAAATGGCGCTCTGTCCCTTTGGTTGCTTGCCCTGTGCCCATATGGCACATTATGTCCACATCTAGGGTATTTTCTTACTCAGGGGAAATTACCCTACACGCTTTGCGTTTATTTTCTTTTTTAACCCCTTTTGAAAATGGAAAAAAATCAAGGCTAGACCAACATTTAGTGTAATTTGTTTTAAATTTTTACTCTAAATCATTGATCTTTCATTTTCACAAGGGGCTAAAAAATAAAAAAAAACACAAAATTTGTAGAGCAATTTCCCCTGAGTACGGAAATACCCCACATGTGGACATAAAGCGCCATGCGGGTGCAGGGTAAGCCTCCAAAGGGAAGGCGCGCCATTTGGTTTTTTTGAGGCTGGAATGGATTTCGAGGGGCCATGTTGCATTTAAAAGGCCCCTGTGTTGCCAAGACAGTTGAAACCCCCCACAAGTGACCCCATTATGGAAACTACACCCCTCAGGGAATGTAACAAGGGGTGTAGTGAGCATATGGACCCCACTGGTGACGGGCACAAATGTGGAACAATGTGGCGTGAAAATGAAATATTAAATTTTTTACACTATAATGTTGGTCTAGCCTTGAATGTATCATTTTCACAAGGGGTTAAAAGAGAAAAAAACACTCAAAATGTTTAGAGCAATTTCCCCCGAGTCTAGCAACAGCAGCAGAAGCCAGAACACGAGGACGCGCCTCCACCAGGCACCCTTGCACAGACGGTAGATGTCTCAGCATCTCTGAGACCTCACAGCAGACTCAGTGCACTCTCCACAGCGCATCACTCTGCAGGAGAAAAACTATCTGTATCAAACTAACTACATCTGTTTACTAACACCATCTGGGAACTGAGATTGCTGGTTACTTATCTACTACAGCTCGTATTAATACTATACAGTTGATCATACTGTAAAGGCAGAAAACAACTAACACACAAGACCAGACACAAATCTGGATAAAGTGACCACAACTTGTCCACCAGGCGTATCTCTATACATACAACGGTGATCCCCTACAACAGACTTGGGAGCACCCACAATATTCATCTGTAAATAAAAAATTTTCCTGGATCAGACTGAGACATGTATCAAGGCATATCCCATTGATACTCCAACGCTCTTCCTACTCCCTGAGGAACTTGTCGCCATAGAACAAGGGAAACGCGTTGGATAAACGGAAGAAGGGATATCAGAACCACGACAAAAAAACATCTACACCTGCCTTTTATATGCTACACACTTTGTATATTACCGTATTACCAGACACAGTGACAACTGACATCTGTAACGGGAAAGACCTACACAACCCTAGCACAGGGTCAGTCCCTCCTGTTGTTTGGGGACGCCTAAACCAGGGGGTCCCACTTCAGCAATAGGCAGGGTTAAACCAGGGGTAACCCATCTCGTACCTTTACCCCTTACCCCCTATACCTTTACCTATAATCATCTAATTATAAAACCTGTTTTTCATGTTTGTGTTTAATGTACATATTAATAAATACATGCTATAAGACGTATTATAGCATTTTCACCACAGTCCCTCCACTTTGTTTATTTATTCTGGATGTGCTTTTGCAGAGTTTTGGGGGTGCAGTTTCTGAAATGGGGTGCTTTGTGGGGCTTTCTCACATACAGTCCCCTCAAATACACTTTAAACCTGAACAGGTCCCTAAAAATATCTGATTTTGAAATTTTACTGAAAATTTTGAAATTTGCTGCTAATGTTTTACGCTTTCTATTGTCTAAAAAAAATGAAATATAGTTTAATAAATGCCGCCAACATAAAGTAGACATGTTGCTAATGCTATTTAATATATAATTTATGTAGCATAACCATTTTCTGTATAAGCAGAAAAGTTTTAAAGTTGGAAAAATGCTTTTTTTTACAATTTTTCACGTTATTTTGTTTTTTTTCATAAAGATTCGTTATAAGTATCGACTCCAATTTACAAGAAATGTGAAGTACAATATGTCACGAGAAAACAGTCTCAGAAACAGCCGGATAGGTAAAAGCTTCCCGAAGTTATTAATGAATAAACTGACACAGGTCATATTCATAAAATTTGCTTCGGTCCTTAAGGCCATTTTAGGCCCGGTCCTTAAGGGGTTAAAGGCATCCTGAAATTTTATAAGCTTCGTTAGAATGCCAATTGAAGCTTTCAACCATCTTCTCGACATACTAAGCCCAAATCTCCAGAGACTGGAAACACATATGCGGCAATCCATCCCTCCTGTAGCCGTCTGCTCATAACGTTGCGGTGAGGACCTTTTACTTTTGTGCAAAATGTGTGTATATTTGTCACCTGTTTCAATGTAGTACCAAACCTAATAATATATACAGTAAATATTTTTTTTACACATTCTTGGCGACAGGGGAGAGTTATGCATCGTTGCACCTCCAATTCCGGGTTGGTAAGTCTACTATATCTGGAATTGTGAGGTGCACGTGGGCGTGATCTGAGAGCATTTGGAGCCAGTTGTGATGCCAATAACTAATGCCCCTATTCCACGAGTCGTTTGGAGGAGCAAACGAGCGCTATTAGCGCTCGTTTGCTCCTCGTTCCCCGTTCGCTGCCGCCGCCGCTGCTGGGGGGCTGCCCGGGGGATCGCTGATCGTCCGGGCAGCCCATAGGATATAGCAGCGTCTGCTGCCGATGCTTCTATTCAACGGAGCGACGGCAGCAGATCGCTGCTATATCAGTCGCTTGTTTTTCAACATGTTGAAAAACAAGCGACTGCAACGATCAGCCAACATGAACGATGTAGGCTGATCGTTGCACTCTATTCCACGGGACAAATATCGTTCAAATCGGCCGAATACGAACTATATTGCTCCTTTAAACGACCCGTGGAATAGGGGTTTAACCCTAAGTGTGCCTAAAAGGAATCCATACTGATGGAAATACTATCCACCACAAAATACAGGGCCAAAAGCCCAAAACACATCAGACTGGATTCCCACTAATAAAATATAACTTTTATTGGCTCCTCAAAAGTAAAATATATAGTGTGATTAAAAGATACGCACTCCCATTGCCTTTATCCCATGTAATCCCCACTTGGGGTATAAACACTAGCTGGGTAGCTGCAGACTACTCGCTATAGAATATACTATCTATCTATTTAGTATCTATTTAATGAGAAGGCAGTGGAGTGCGCACATTAAAACAACCAACGCATAGCCCCTCAACTAGTTTCACCCTCACTCGGGCGTCATCAGGAGGTGGGCTTATGACAATGTGGCGCCCCTTTTCCACTCATATTTATATGCCCCAATTGTGACATCATATGTTAATTGTCAAACCTGACCAATCGTCTACTGGGTATATCCTAGGATATCCCCAAACCGGCCTATTAGCCAATTACCGTGCAATACGTTAGACGCCGATCAGGAGACATGACTTCGCCATTACACTCAGCTCCTCCCATTACCGTGACGCATTCTGACAAATCACTGGACTATAGATCACTCACGTGAGTCGTCATCAAAGTGCGTCTATGGATAACTCTCTCCAGTCATTGTCAGCTGATCGGGTTGCCACAAGTCGGCTCCTCCCCCACATCACTTACCGGTCACCGGACAAAGCCACATGATCGGATCTGTAATGACGCCAGTCAGTCACGTCTGCGCATGTGCGCTTGACTAGCGTTCCGTTACTATGGTAATCCGGACCTCTATCCCATAAGTCGTATACTTGAGTAATCAGCCCTATTTTTAATATTTAACCCTTTGAGGACCAGGCCCAAAATGACCCAGTGGACCGCGCAAATTTTGATCTTAGTGTTTCCGTTTTTCCCTCCTTTCCTTCTAAGAGCTCTAGCACTTTTAGTTTTTTATCTACAAGGCCATGTAAGGGCTTATTTGTTACAGGAATAGTTGTACTGTGTAATGGCGTCATTCATTTTACCATAACATGTATGATGGAATTCCAAATATATTATTTATGAAGATATAAATTGGTGAAATCGCAAAAAAGAATGCAATATGGTAACGTTTTGGGGGTTCCTGTGTCTGCGTAATGCACTATATGGTAACAGCGACATGATACTATTACTCTATAGGTCAGCCCGAACACAACCATATGCAGGTTACACAGATTGTCTAATGTTATATATTTTTTTTAAATGAAATCCTTTTTTTTGGCAATTAATTATAAATAAAATGGGCCTATTGTGACGCTTATAACGGTTTTATTTTTTCACCTACGGGGCTGTATGGGGTGTAATTTTTTCCGCCATGATCTCTAGTTTTTATTAATACCATATGTGTGAAGATAGGACGTTTTGATCACTTTTTATTAATTTTTTTTTATATATAATGTAACATAAAATCGGTAATCCGCGCACTTTTTTCCCTCTTTTCGTGTACGCCGTTTACCGATCACAATGACGCTTGTTATATTTTCATAGATCGGACAATTACGCACGCTACGGTATATTATATGTTTATTTGTTTATTTATTTTTATATGTTTTATTTATATAATGGGAAAGGGGGGTGATTTCAACTTTTATTGGGGGAGGGGTTTTGGGGTAGTGTGTTAGTGTTTATAACTTTTTTTTTTTTACACATTTGAAGTCCCTTTGGGGGACTATTACATAGATTAGTTTGATTTCTACCAGTAACGAAGAAAAAATAGCCAGTTGCACTCACCCAAGAAGTCTTCTGCTGTTTATTTCACTTTAAAAGCAAGGACATAGTGCGGACATTTTGTGAGCAGGCGCTCAGTGTAAGGAGTGGTGACAGTCTGTTTCACGCTCGACGGCGCTTCTACGGACCGTAGGAGGAGGTCCGTAGAAGCGCCGTCGAGCGTGAAACAGACTGTCACCACTCCTTACACTTAGCGCCTGCTCACAAAATGTCCGCACTATGTCCTTGCTTTTAAAGTGAAATAAACAGCAGAAGACTTCTTGGGTGAGTGCAACTGGCTATTTTTTCTTCGTTACTGGATTTGCTATTACTGTTTTCAGTGAGCACCACCCGGTCCAGCCATTTTCCGACTGACTTTATATATATTTTTGGCAACATTCACGTGTAATCCTATAGTGCCGCTAACCTTTCTCCATACATAGTTTGATTTCTACACTGATGAATGCTATGCCATAGGCATAGCATTGATCAGTGTTATCGGCGCTCTGCTCATTGAGCCTGCCTGTGCAGGCTCAGTTTAGCAGATCGCCGACCGGACCGCACGGAGGCAGGTGAGAGACCTCCGGCGGCCCGTTTTACCGATCGGGACCCCCGCAGTCACACTGCGGGGGTCCCGATCGGTAAGTGACAGGGGACTCCCCCTGTCACTTACACTTAAACGCCGCGGTCGCGCCGCGATCGCGGCGTTTTAAGGAGTTAATGACACGCGGCAGCGCGATCGCTGCAGCGTGTCATTACCGGTTAGGTCCCGGCTGCTGATTGCAGCCGGCCCCCACCTGCTGTGAAGCGCGCTCCGCTCCGGAGCACGCTTCATAGCGGGAGAAACACCCAGGGCGTACAGTTACGCCCTAGGTCGTCTGGGGACAGACTTCCATGGCGTAACTATACGCCCTGGGTCGTCTAGGGGTTAAAGGCCCCCTTTCTTTTAGAGACCTAGATTTTACTTTCATAAGCACGACGCTTGTCATATGGTCAACGTATTTTCAAGACAATGCCGTGTTACATGACCATAGTTAAGGGATTTAATTATTTTTCTTCTTCTTTTACCTTTTACATTTATTTTCTTACTGTCTCCCTTGCTTACAATGGCAATCTACATGTGGGCTCACTGATAAAAACTCAGTATTTAAACCACTTCTATGTAATCTAGCTTGTAATTCATTCATAGGTAAGTATACCGATATCGGATGCACTAGCAAGTCACTCAACATGCATTATTTTATACAAAGGTCTTCACCCGATATTCCTATGGCAAATATAAGTTCTGATTAGATACAATATCTGGACTTACCTCTCCATACAGCTTAGCGCCCACATTTTGTATAAAATAATGCATGTTGAGTGACTTGCTAGTGCATCCGATATTGATATACTTACCTATGAATGAATTACAAGCTAGATTACGTAGAAGTGGTTTAAATACTGAGTTTTTATCAGTGAGCCCACATGTAGATTGTAAGCAAGGGAGACAGTAAGAAAATAAATGTAAAAGGTAAAAGAAGAAGAAAAAGAATTAAATCCCTTAACTATGGTCATGTAACACGGCATCGTCTTGAAAATACGTTGACCATATGACAAGCGTCGTGCTTATGAAAGTAAAATCTAGGTCTCTAAAAGAAAGGGGGCCTTTAAATATTAAAAATAGGGCTGATTACTCAAGTATACGACTTATGGGATAGAGGTCCGGATTACCATAGTAACGGAACGCTAGTCAAGCGCACATGCGCAGACGTGACTGACTGGCGTCATTACAGATCCGATCATGTGGCTTTGTCCGGTGACCGGTAAGTGATGTGGGGGAGGAGCCGACTTGTGGCAACCCGATCAGCTGACGATGACTGGAGAGAGTTATCCATAGACGCACTTTGATGACGACTCACGTCAGTGATTTGTCAGAATGCGTCACGGTAATGGGAGGAGCTGAGTGTAATGGCGAAGTCATGTCTCCTGAACGGCGTCTGACGTATTGCACGATCATTGGCTAATAGGCCGGTTTGGGGATATCCTAGGATATACCCAGTAGACGATTGGTCAGGTTTGACAATTAACATATGATGTTACAATGGGGGCATATAAATATGAGTGGAAAAGGGGCGCCGCATTGTCATAAGCCCACCTCCTGATGATGCCCGAGTGAGGGTGAAACTAGTTGAGGGGCTATGCGTTGGTTGTTTTAATGTGCGCACTCCACTGCCTTCTGATTAAATAGATACTAAATAGATAGATAGTATATTCTATAGCGAGTAGTCTGCAGCTACCCAGCTAGTGTTTATACCCCAAGTGGGGATTACATGGGATAAAGGCAATGGGAGTGCGTATCTTTTAATCGCACTATATATTTTACTTTTGATGAGCCAATAAAAGTTATATTTTATTAGTGGGAATCCAGTCTGATGTGTTTTGAGCTTTTGGCCCTGTATTTTGTGGTGGATAGTTGTGATGCCAAGTCCGACCTGGGAGATTTGGTTGCAGGCAGCAGCAGGCTTTCAGTCGGTGGCCAATTTCCCCAACTGCCTAGGCGCTGTTGACAGTAAGCACATACATGTGCAGCAGCCACCGCGGTCAGGATCACTGTATTTAAATTTTAAGAAGTACTTTTCTCTGGTCTTGATCGCAGTGCTTGATGCCACGTATCGTTTTGTTGCTATCGACGTTGGCTCCTATGGTAGTACTGGGGACTCCCGGGTGCTACTGACATCAGAATTTGGGCAGCGAATAATGTTAGATCACGTAACTCTACCTCCTTCCGCACCTCTGCCGGGGACCACGCATCCCACTCCATTCTTCATGGTAGCGGATCAGGCATTTCCTTTATTGGCCAACCTGCTGCGCCCCTACCCACAGAGGGGGCTGGATGAACGGGGGAGAGTGTTTAATGAGAGGCTGAGCCGGGCACTTAACTTCCTGGAGTGCACCTTTGGGATCATGAGTAGCAAGTGGAGGGTTTTTACCACTGCCATGCAGTTGAACATGGCCACAGTTGACATGGTCATTAAAGCTGCCTGTGTTCTCCACAACTACGTTCGGGACTATGACACCCCGGATGTGGACGTGCCAGCTTTTAGTAGCCATGTCAACTGGGGCAAAGGTAGACCATCCAACTGTGGGATAGTGGTGGGAAACCTCTTTGCTGACTACTTAATGACTCCTGAAGGTGCCGTGCCCAGGCCCCTTGGCAGCCTCTGTTATGAGCCACAACCACAGGAGTGATGGCTTCCTGCATTTATGTTACCTGTCTCTGAGATGTGTCAGCTCGCATACTTAAAGGCAATTAACCCCTCAGCAATCTGTATATATACGTTCCTATTGCACATACCCCGTGCAGTAGGAATGTATATATACGTTCCTGCTCTGATGGGGCTTTATGATGAGAGCGGGATCACTGCAGAGATAGTGCAGCACCGGAGGTAATGAGAGTCAGCTGCGATCCCGCAGCCGACCCTCATTAACCCCTTAGTGACCGCCGATGTGGCGGTCACTAATGGGCTGGCGCCGCCGCTGCTTTTCATCTCCCCCCACCGTGAATCCACGGTGGGGGGAGATGGAATAAGTAAAATCAGACCCCAAATCAGCCCCCCAGTAGGGCGATCAATAACCCCCCTCCCCGGGCGGCCATCAGATCAAAGATGGCCGCTGCCATCGCTTTGAACAGACTATGTCTGTTCACAGTGATGGAAATGTAAAAATGAATCAAAGCCCCATGCTCTCCGCCATCGGAGGTAGCGGAGAGCATGGGGCAGTGATCGGGGACCCCCCTGTGTGGTCCCGGTACAAGCGATCAGCGGTATATACTATATACCGCTGATCGCTTGTGCCATGTGCTGCCAGCACTTTTTATCCCCTGTCACCATAAATGATTGGTGACAGGGGATAAAAAGTGATGTGTCCGTCCCCCCCCAAGTCGCCCCCCCCCCCAGTCACCCCCCCCTTCCCCATATACTCACCTGATCCAGGGAGGTCCTTCCTCCTCGGCGTCCTGGCTGGTTCTGAAGTGCGCATGCGCTCCAGAACCAGTCAATTCAGAAAATTTAAAGTGACAGAGACCAATTTGGCCCATTAGTGACCACCGCACGTCGCCTCTGACCACCGCACGTCGCCTCTGACCACCGCACGTCGCCTTGCCTCTGACCACCCCACCTTGCCTCTGACCACCCCACCTTGCCTCTGACCACCCCAAATTGCCAATGACCCCCTCCAGATTGCCCGTAACCACGCCGATTACAGGTACCCACCTCAGATTACCTATAAGCACTTCAGTTTATCCGTAACCACCCCAGATTGTCTGTAACCACCCCAGATTGTCTGTAACCACCCCAGATTGTCTGTAACCACCCCAGATTGTCTGTAACCACCCCAGATTGTCTGTAACCACCCCAGATTGTCCGTAATTACCCCACGTTGCCCGTAACCACAGCAGGTTGCCTGTAACCACCCTAGACTGTCTGTATCCACAGCAGGTTGTCCGTCTCCACCCCACGTTGCCTGTAACCACCCAAGGTTGCCTGTAATTACCCCAGGTTGCCTGTAATTACCCCAGGTTGCCTCTAACCACCCCAGGTTGCCATACCACAGCAGGTTGCCCGTGACCACCCCATGCTGACCGTAACCACCTCCAGAGTACCCTGAACCACCCCAGACTGTCCATAACCACCCCACATTACCGGTAATCTCATTTTTTTATTTTATTTTAGTAACTGCGCTATTCTAATAAATATTACTAGCTGCAGTTTTGCTCCAGCAAATTGGCACTCCTTCCCTTCTGAGCCCCGCTGTGTGCCCATACAGTGGTTTATGCCCACATATGGGGTACCGTTGTACTCAGGAGAACCTGCATTACAGATTTTAGGGTACATTTTTTCTCCTGTTCCTTGTGAAATTTTGAAATTTCAAACTAAACCAACATATTATTGGAAAAATTCGAGTTTTTCATTTTTACTGTCTAATTTTGAATACTTTCCTCTAATACCTGTGGGGTCAAAATGCTCATCCTACCCCAAGATGAATTCTTTGAGGGGTGTACTTTCCAAAATCAGGGTGACTTTTGGGGGGTTCTATTCTGTAGACATTACAGGGGCACTGCAAAAGCACCTGGCGCTCAGAAACTTCTTCAGAAAAATCTTCACGGAAAATGCTAATTGGCGCTCCTTCCCTTCTGAGCCCGGCTATGTGCCCAAACAGTGGTTTATGCCCACATATGGGGTTCCGTTCTACTCAGGAGAACCTGCGTTACAGATTTTGGGGTGAATTTTCTCTCCTGTTCCTCGTGAAATTGAGAAATTTCAAACTAAAGAAACATTATTGGAAAAATTCGAGTTTTTCATTTTTACTGTCTACTTTTGAATACTTTCCTCTAATACCTGCGAGGTCACTATGCTCACTACAACCCAAAATGAATTCTTTGAGAAGGTGCACTTTCCAAAATGGGGTGACTTAGATTTTACTCCGCTGGCACTACAGGGGCGCTGCAAATGCACCTGGCGCTCAGAAACTTCTTCAGCAAAACTGCATTGAAAAAGCTAATTGGCGCTCCTTTCCTTCTGAGCCCCGCTGTGTGCCCATGCAGTGGTTTATGCCCACATATGAAGTACCTTTTTACTCAGGAGAACCTGCGTTGCAAATTTTGGGGTACTTTTTTTCTCTTGTTCCTGGTGAAATTGAGAAATTTCAAACTAAACAAACATATTATTGGAAAAAATTTTAATACTTTCCTCTAACACCTGTGGGGTCAAAATGCTCATCCTACCCCAAGATGAATTCTTTGAGGGGTGTACTTTCCAAAATGGGGTGACTTATGGTTTTTTTTCTCTCCACTGGCACTACAGGGGCTCTGCAAACGCACCTGGCGCTCGGAAACTTCTTCAGCAAAATATGCAATGGAAAAGCTAATTGGCGCTCCTTCTGTTCTGAGCCCCGCTGTGTGCCCATACAGTGGTTTATGCCCACATATGGGGTACCGTAGTACTCAAGAGAACCTGCGTTCCAAATTTTGGGGTGCTTTTTCTCTCATGTTCCTTTTGAAAATGAGAAACTTTAATCTAAACGTATATATTATTGGAAAATTTTAATTTTTCATTTTTTTACGGCCTAATGGTGAATACTTTCCTCCAGCCCCTGTAGGGTTAAAATGCTCATTATACCCCTAGATTAATTCTTTATGGTGTGTAGTTTCCAAAATGGGGTCACTTGTGGTCACACAAAGTAGTGACCAAATTTTGCCACTAATATAAAGTGCCGTATGTGACGAAAAAACAATCTCAGAATCGCTAGCATACGTTAAAGCATCACTGAGCTATAAGCGCATAAAGTGAGACAGGTCAGATTTTGAAAAATGAGCCTGGTCATTAAGGCCCAAATAGGCTTGGTCTTGAAGGGGTTAAGAACCATTTTTGATTAATTTAAAAAGAAAAATTTAAATATATAATTTCTATATTAAAATTCATTCTTTATGAATCTATGCTTCTCTGCTAGCAATGTATGTAAACCCTGTAGTGCCTTGCAATGCTGGGGTTGTGGGTTCAAATCCAACTAAGGTCACAACATATGTGAACACTTATGGAAAGTGATAAAAATCACTAATGTGCATTAATTATGCCAAATTCACATATACTGCTAATTCACTTAATTTAGTAAATGAAGTGGGGTTTTAATGTGACAAATCATGTGTAATTCCTATGGAGTGTCCAGCAGGGGTGGCACTATATGTAGAAGTCTATGTACAGTCATGGCCAAAAGTTTTGAGAATGATACAAATATTAATTTTTACAAAGTCTACTGCTTCAGTTTTTAAAATGGCAATTTGCATATACTCCAGAATGTTGTAAAGAGTGATTAGCTTAACAGCAATTACTTGTAAAGTCAATATTTGCCTAGAAAATTTACTTTATCCCCCAAAACACATTTCAACATCTTTGCCGCCCTGTCTTAAAAGGACCAGCTAACATCATTTCAGTAACACAGGTGTGGGTGTTGATGAAGACAGGGCTGGAGATCAATCTGTCATGATTAAGTAAGAATGACACCACTGGACACTTTAAAAGGAGGCTGGTGCTTGGCATTGTTTCTCTTCTGCTAACCATGGTTATCTCTAAAGAAACACGTGCTGTCATCATTGCACTGCACAAAAATGGCCTAACAGGGAAGAGTATTGCAGCTAGAAAGATTGCACCTCAGTCAACAATCTATCGCATCATCAAGAACTTCAAGGAAAGAGGTTCCATTGTTGCAAAAAAGGCTCCAGGGCACCCAAAAAAGACCAGCAAGTGTACAGTCATGGCCAAAAGTTTTGAGAATGACACAAATATTATATTTTCATATGATCTGCTGCCCTCTGGTTTTTATGTGTGTTTGTCAGATGTTTTTTTATCACTTACAGAAATATAATTGCAATCATATTATGAGTAACAAAAGCTTATATTGACAGAATGAGTTAATGCAGCAAGTCAATATTTGCAGTGTTGACCCTTCTTCAGAATAGCAGAGGAATTCTCCCTGGCATGCTCTCAATCAACTTCTGGACCAAATCCTGACTAACAGCAGTCCATTCTTGCACAATGCTTGCATTTTGTCAAAATTTGTTGGTTTTTGTTTGTCCACCCGTCTCTTGATGATTGACCTCAAGTTCTCAATGGGATTAAGATCTGGGGAGTTTCCAGGCCATGGACCCAAAATCTCTATGTTTTGTTCCCTGAGCCATTTAGTTATCACCTTTGCTTTATGACAAGGTGCTCCATCATGCTGGAAAAGGCATTGTTGATCGCCAAACTGCTCTTGGACGGTTGGGAGAAGTTGCTATTGGAGGACATTCTGGTAACATTCTTTATTCAAGGCTGTGTTTTTAGGAAAGACTGTGAGAGAGCCGATTCCCTTGGCTGAGAGCAACCCCACACATGAATGGTTTCAGGATGCTTTACAGTTTGCATGAGACAAGACTGGTGGTAGCGCTCACCTCGTCTTCTCCGAATAAGTTGTTTTCCAGATGTCCCAAACAATCGGAAAGGAGATTCATCAGAGAAAATTACTTTACCCCAGTCCTCAGCAGTCCACTCCCTGTACCTTTTGCAGAATATCAGTCTGTCCCTGATGTTTTTTCTGAAGAGAAGTGGCTTCTTTGTTGCCCTCCTTGAGAACAGGCCTTGCTCCAAGAGTCCGAGACAGCACCAATCACCGCAGTCCCTGGGCATCAAGTGCCTTGGTATCATGTGCCCTGATTGGTCGGTAACCACCAGCCGGACAATCACGGGTGAATCTTCTTCTCTGCTCGACGAGAATCGTCGAGCAGAGAAGAATCGTGTGCTTTAACTGCCGCTGCCAGCGTGTTCCCACGCTGCCCCTGTGTCCTCCGGTATGCCGACTCCTTCCCCCCGTGTGTCTCCATGCTGCCCCCGCCTCCTCCATAATGCTGCTGCCCCGTTATGCCGGCGTCCTCCCATGTGTGTCCCCCTGCTGCCCTGCCTCCCCGCTTCCGTTATTGCCGCCGCTGCTGCCTCCTTCCCCGTGTGCCCCCACCTCCTCCATTACTGCCGCCTGCTCCCCCATGTGCCCCCCTGCTGCATCTTCGCCCCCCGTGCTTTTGCCCCCACCTCCCGTGCTGCTGCCTCCTCCCTCTCCCTCCTGGCACCCTCCCCCTCCTGCCAATCTCTCTGCTGGCACTCTGCCACCCTCCCTGCTGACACCCTCCCCCTCCTGCCACCCTGTCTGCTGGCACTCTTCCCCTCCTGCCACCCCTTCTGCTGGCACCCTCCCCCTCCTGCTACCCTCCCTGCTGACACCCTCCCCCTCCTGCTACCCTCCCTGCTGACACCCTCCCCCTCCTGCTACCCTCCCTGCTGACACCCTTCCCCTCCTGCTACCCTCCCTGCTGACACCCTCCCCCTCCTGCCACCCTCCCCTGCTGACACCCTCCCCTGCTGACACTTTCCCTGCTGCCACCATCCCCCTTATGCCACCCTCCCTGTTGACACCCTCCCCCTCCTGCCACCCTCCCTGCTGACACCATCCCCTTCCTGGCACCCTCCCCTGCTGACACCCTCCCCTGCTGACACTCTCCCTGCTGCCACCATCCCCCTTATGCCACTCTCCCTGCTGACACCCTCCCCCTCCTGGCACCCTCCCTGCTGATACGCTCCCGGCTGGCACCCTCCCTGCTGACACCCTCCCTGCTGGCACCCTAACCCTCCTGCCACCCTCCCTGCTGGCACCCTCTTCCTCCTGCCACCCTCTCCGCTGCCACCCTCTCCGCTGCCACTTTCCCCTCTTCTGCCACCTTCTCTTCTCTTACCCTATCCCCTCTCCTGCAACCCTTTCCTCTCTCCTGCCACCCTCTCCTCTCTTACCCTCTCCCATCACCCTCCCAGCTGGCACCCTAACCCTCCTGCCACCATCCCTGCTGTCATCCTCCCCCTGTTTACACCCTCCTCTTGCCACCCTCTCCTCTTTTCTTCCACCCTCCCCCCTCTCCTGCCACCTTCTCGTGTGTCCCCCTCTCCTGCCACCCTATCCCCTGCTACCCTCTCCTTTTACCCTCTCCTGCCACCCTTTCCTTTTTTCTTTTTTAGTAAAAAATCCTTCCCCCCCCCCCGTGTGCCCCCCCAAGTAAAAAAAAAAAAAAAAAATGGCAAAAACAGTACATAAAACACACACTAACACTTACACGTGTAAAAGCATAACACTTACACTACACACCCCTCTAAGGCTGCCTTCACACACACCGGATCTGCAGCGGATTTGCAGAGAAATCTGCTGCAGATCTGGTGTCAGTGCATCCGTATGAGAATACATACAGCCGGAATGACCGCTGTATGTATGTAAGTTAACCCCCCCACTGGCCTGAGCATACATCACTTGCTCCCCACTCCAGCTTGCTTCGGGGGTTCTCAGCAGGACGTCTCGCTCAGCCAGTCAGTGGCTGCGGCGGGACAGCACACTGATTGGCTGCGCGCAATGAGCAGACACTGGGAGCCCCGAAGCAAGCCAGGGCGGGGAGGAGGTGATGTATGCTCCAGCCAGCGGGCGTTAACTTACATACACGCAGCAGGATGTCAATCATAGGGATGCACTGACGCTGGATCACTGGGGTCACTTGTGGGGGGGTTTCCAATGTTTTGGCAGCACGGGGGCTCTGCGAACCTTTCGTCCTCCATTCTGGACAAATCCAGCTTCCAAAATCCAAATTGCGCTCCTTCCCTTTGGAGGCTTTCCGTGCGCCGGCTTTGCACTTTGTGTCCACATGTGAGGGAACTTCTGTTATCGGGGGGAAATTGCTCCACATGATTAGTGGTTTATTTTATTTTTTTTAACCCCTTGTGAACATAATAAATTCAAAGTTACACCACATTTTAGTGTAAAAAATTTTATTTTTAATTTTCACGGCACATTGTTCCACATTTGTGTCTGTCACCATTGGGGTCCATATGCCCAATATACCCCTTGTTTCATTCCTTGAGGGGTGTAGTTTCCATAATGGGGTCACTTGTGGGGTGTTTCCACTGCTTTGGCAGCACGGGGGCTCTGCAAACCCGACATGGCCTCTGTCCTCCTTTCTGGCCAAGTTCAGCTTCCAAAAGCCTTTCAAAAGCTCCTTCCTTTTGGAGGTGTGTCCTGCGCCCGCATGATACATTATGTCCCTATGTGGGGTATTTTTGTACTCGGGGGAAATTTATCTACAAGTTTGATTTTTTCAATTTCACGGCACATTGTGTCTGTCACCAGTGGGGTTCATGTGCTCACTTTACCCCTTGTTACATTCCTTAAGGGGCCTAGTTTCCTAAATGGTGTCCCTTTAAAGGTGTTTGCTAGGTTTTGGCACCCAAGAACCTCTGCCAACCAGTAGTGGTACTTTGAAAAATGGCCAATTGTAAGGAGGCTTCAAAATTCACTAGGCGCGCCTTTACATCTGAGGCTTGTGGTTGCGTCAAATAGCGTAAAAGGGCCACATATCACATATTTCGATAAACTGCAGAAACGGGGCAATAAAAATTGGGGTGCATTTCTCTGGAAATAGGTTTTCTATTATGAGAGATATTGGATCACAATATAATTTCTACAAAGAAAATTGAAATTTTTAATTTTCTCACACTCTTAGCTTTTATTTCTGTGACTCACCTAAAGGGTTAAAAAACTTTCTGGAATTGATTTTGAACAGTTTGGGGGTGCAGTTTCTGAAATGGGGTGCTTTGTGGGGCTCCATAATATACAGCCCCCTTAAATACACTTCAAACGTGAACTGGTCCCTTGAAAAATCAGATTTTGAAATTCTAGTGAAAATTTGAAAAAATGCTGCTAAACTTTGAAGCTTTCTATTGAACGCAAGTTTAATAAATGCTGCCAACATAAAGTAGACATGTTGCTAATGCTATTTCATATATAATTAATGTGGCATAACCATTTTCCTTACAAGCACAAAATTCCAAAGTTAGAAAAATGCAATTTTTCTAAATTTTTCACGTTATTTTAGGGTTTTTCATAAAGATAGGCTGCAAGTATCGACTCATTTTTTCCAGAAATATAAAGTATAACATGTCACGAGAAGAAAATCTCAGAATCAACCAGATAGGTAAAAGCATCCCAAAGTTATTAATGGATAAAGTGACACAGGTCATATTCCTGAAATTTGCTCCAGTCCTTAAGGCCATTTTGGTCTCCGTCCTTAAAGTGTCACTGTCGTGAATTTTTTTTTTGCAGAAATCAATAGTCCAGGCGATTTTAAGAAACGTTGTAATTGGGTTTATTATCCGAAAAATGCATTTTTATCATGAAAAAGCAGTTTGAAGCTCTCCCCCCTGTCTTCATTGTTCTCCTATGGAAAGAGCTAAAGAAAAGACCAAAACAGGACAACAAAGAGTTAATCTACAAATCCCTCCGGGGATATCTCCTGTGACAGTCACCAGTGACCTGTCTGAGCTCGGATTACAGATGTCACCCAGCTCTGTGCCTGTAATCCTCTGTTATCTGCTTTCTGCTGCCGGCTAACTCCCTCCTTCCTCCTCCCCCCTCCCCTCTCCCTAGAACAGACAGGGGACGTCTCCTGCAACAAGTCACAATTTTCAGATTTTTCAGAGTGGATGAAAAAGAGGAAGGAGGGGGGGACCTGGGAAAAGGCTTTTTACATGCAGATAATGGCAGATTTGACTAATAAACCCAATTACAAAGTTTCTTAAAATCGCCTGGACTATTGATTTCTGCAAAAAAAAAAAAATACGACAGTGATTCTTTAAGGGGTTAAAGTGTCCAGTGGTGTCATTCTTACTTAATCATGACAAATTGATCTCCAGCCCTGTCCTCATCAACACCCACACCTGTGTTAATGCTAAAATGGGTTTTGGGGGATAAAGATCATTTTCTTGGCAAATATTGACTTTCCAAGTAATTGCTGTTAAGCTGATCACTCTTTATAACATTCTGGAGTATATGCAAATTGCCATTTAATTGCCATTGTAAAAATTAATATTTGTATCATTCTCAAAATTTTTGGCCATGACTGTATTGTATATGCAACATTATGTAATGTATCACAGGGACACAGGGCATCTCCCTCTCTCCCTCCCTGTGCTGCCGATGACCAAGCTCACACTGGGAGGGAGATAGATGGCACTAAGCAGGGAGGGAGAGAGGTGGCCGAACATCTAAATACCTCCCCCCTCCCTCCCTGCTCCCTACAAAAAAAAAAGAGGCACATTTTTATTGTTTTTATGTATTTATACCTTTTTAACATTGTGCCTCTTTTTTTTTTTTTTTGTAAAATGGTTTCAGTATGAGGTCATGAGGGGGAGGAGCAAAGGGAGGGCTTTTTAAGCTTGCATGTGTATTTGTTGAACATTGTCCTTGAGAAAGAGATTTGATATCTCGATACGCGTTGGGCTATGAATAAAACCTAGTAAAGTGTATACAGAACCCTTAATTTACTTGAGAAATCGATACAGGAATCCCAGTGTTTCTCTCCAGATGCCTGTCAGCAAGTAGCTGACACAGTGACAATACACTGCATTACATCGGTAATGCAGTGTATTGTATCAGTGATCAATGATCACTGATTGAGAGCGCATGCATGCGGGTTAATGGCGGACGCGTCCTGTTGAGCTCCGCAGTCCCGCTAGCCTCGGCAGAGCTAACTAGCGATCACACGCTCCGGTCCGGCTCCTATTCTCCCCAAGCGGCTGGGTGACTGTCCAGGGAACCGAATCGGCCAGAAAGGGCAAGGTTACCAGCCACACAGCTCTACAAGTTACTGCGCAGCGGCGGCCCTTCCCGCAGCAGACCCGGAAAGGCGCCATCTTGCCTCAGTGTGTGGCCTCACAGGCTTCCCCTAGGAGCGACACGGGACCGCAGGCTTCTCCCAGGAAGGAGGTAACACCTGCCAGTCCCCCATGGCGTCCTCCCGCGCCAGATCCACCAGCAACACATATGATATATTTGGGGACCAGGATACACAGGGCTCGTCTCTGGATAAAGTTTTGGCGGACATAGCCCTCAGTCAGTCCAGTTCTGACTTGGCACTCAGCCAGCACAGACATGAGATTAAGGGAGGTGGCATGGAGGACAGAGATTCTGCACATATGACACACTATTCCCCTGATAAAGTTCTCCTATCCAGATTTTCACTACTTTTACAACAAGAATTGGGGAAAGCCTGTTTTAGAATTACTGCTGATTTGAAATGTGATTTCCAGGAACTGGGGGTGCGTTGGAAACTAAAATAGATGCTACTGTGAATACAGTTAATCAGCACTCTTCTTGTATGGGGGAGCTATATGATCAGCTTGATGAAGCACACGCAAAAATAGAAGACCTTGAAAATAGAATGTCATGGACCTAGAGAAAGCAGTTAAAGAACTGTTTAATTTCCTTATTCCTGATCTCCCTGACCGCTACTATGATCTGAATAGCGTTCATCAGGCTTTGACAGCGCCCAGGGCGATACAAAAAACACCTCCTAGGGGAGTTCTTAGGGCGCAGGTCCAAGGAACATACAGTATCAGAAAGAATATTTTTATTAAAAAATTCCCATAAAAAAGCTAAAAAGCGACACAACGCATTTCTAAACCGGACTGGTTTCTTTTTCAAGTGTCAATGCCTAAACAGGAAAAATACTGATTTATATCCACACCCCTAATCATGACCTCATAGTAAAAAGCAAGAGCAGTAAATGACATAGCAGCATGTGATTATATATAACTAAATACAAATGAAAATCCAAAAAGATTCATGATTAATCAGATGTCTATATTTATTAGGACGTTTCTCCGAAATCTGTTCTAAAATAGTAAGTTTTAGACTACTTGGTCACAATTATGTTTTAGAAAAAAGTGTTATAATACACTATGCAGTAAATATCCTTTGCGGATATTTGATCTGTGCTTGTTCATACGTGAACGCACCGCCTGAACGGTGCGTCCTACATATTGTAAATTGCAAGTGCACTCTAAAAGATATATGACAAAATGGGATGAACAATCAAAAAGACTCCTTATGGGAAAAATTTCTCCAGTAACCTGTGATTTAAAAGAAGTATGTGGAATATCGGGAATCCAATTACAACATAGACATTTCACATTGAAACACCTATAGGTACCCACTGTACTATTAGTATTCACGTCTTCCCCCTGATGGGGCACAGTGTTTCTTGGTTGAAGTCTGCCAGGGGCTAAGTGATTACGTAAACTCTTGGTTTTACGAAATATAACATTAGGATTTTTTGGAATAATAGTTTTTAGAATCCGATCATTTTGAAGTATGGACCAATTCTTTTGTAGACACCCTTTGATGTTCTGAGCACCACAATTATATTCAGTGATGAAACAAAGACCAAACTTATTACTTTTTGTTCTATTGTTAGAAACTTCATTCCTTCTACTTACTTCTTTTTCTTTCATTTTATCCAATAGCTTCTTTTGTGTGGTTTGTTTGTTTATAATATATGCTTTTTTTACAATATTTGTCGGGTATCCTTTCTTAGTAAATCTTTAATTTAAAATCTTAGATTGCTCTATATAATCACTCTCGTGTACAATTTTTTCTTATTCTTTGGTATTGACCAAAGGGAACATTTTTTAACCAGAGTGGAAGATGGCAGCTATTAAAGTCTAAAAAGCTGTTGACATCGACACTTTTAAAATGTGTTTTAGTAGCGATTTGCATGTCCGTTGATTTAAAAAATTTCTAAATCTAGAAAATCTATAGCATTTTCCCCAAAATTAACCCCTTGCCGCAAAATGACGTTCCTGGAACGTCATGGCTTCCCTGCCTCCCCCCGCTGTCCCTATAGAAGATCGGGCAGCAGGAGGATGCTATGTCACACAGCATCCCCCTGCTGCCTCTGCCCGGAGGGGAGCCGCGCTCCCCCCGGGCAGTTAACCCCATAAACGCCGCGGTCAATGCGACCGCAGCATCTATGGGGAGATCGGGCGGCGGGGGGAGGCTGCAGCACGTTGCCTCCCCCCACCGCCACAACTAGTATGTCCCCCGGCCCCCTCCCCTTGTCCCCCGACAAGCGTTATAGTATGTCCTCTGGCCCCCTCCCCTTGTCCCTCGACAAGCGTTCTCGGTGGGGGGAGATGAAAAATGTCCCCTCAGACCCCAGATCAACCCCCCGATCAGACCCCAGATCACCGTACCCGGGCGGCCATCAGATCCAAGATGGCCGCCCCCATCCCTGCGATGTTTGTTCGCAGGGATGGAAATAAAATAATGATCAAAGCCCCACGCTCTCCCCCACCGGAGGTAGCGGAGAGCATGGGGCAGTGATCGGGGACCCCCCTGTGTGGTCCTGGAGCAGGCGATCGGCGGTATATACTATATACCGCCGATCGCCTGTTCCCAGTGCTGCCGGCACTTTTTATCCCCTGTCACCATAAATCATTGGTGACAGGGGATAAAAAGTGTTACAGTGTCGCTACCCAAGTTGCCCCCCACCCCCCCTGTCACCTCCGTCCCCCAGTCACCCCCCCCTTCCCCATATACTCACCGGATCCACGGAGCTCCTTCCTCCTCGACGTCCTGGCTGGTTATGAAGTGCGCATGCGCTTCACAACCAGCCAACTCTGAAAATTTAAAGTGACAGAGACCAATTTGGTCTCTGTCACTGAACTATGATTACTGTGATAGAAAATATCACAGTAATCATAGTAATACAGTGAAACAAATGTGTAAAAGTACAAAAAGTGACAAACACACAAAAAAATAAAACACACTTTTTTTTATTATAGTAATAACTGCAGTTTACTCCCAGATTATTCCTAACCCCCCAGATTACCCGTAACCGCCCCAGGTTGCCTGTAACCGCCTCAGGTTGTCCGTAATCACGCCAGATTGCACATAACCGCCCCAGATTGCACGCAACCACCGCACGTTGCCCGTAACCACCACACGTTGACCGTGACCACCGCACACTGCCTCTAACCACCCCACGTCGCCTCTAACCACCGCACGTCGCCTCTAACCACCCCACGTCGCCTCTAACCACCGCACGTCGCCTCTAACCACCGCACACTTCCTCTAACCACCGCACGTCGCCTCTGACCACCCCACGTCGCCTCTGACCACCGCACGTCGCCTCTGACCACCGCACGTCGCCTCTCACCACCGCACGTCGCCTCTAACCACCCCACGTCGCCTCTAACCACCGCACGTCGCCTCTAACCACCGCACGTCGCCTCTAACCACCGCACGTCGCCTCTAACCACCCCACGTCGCCTCTAACCACCGCACACTGCCTCTAACCACCGCACGTCGCCTCTGACGACAGCACGTTACCTCTTACCACCTCAGGTTGCCTCTAATCACCGCACGTTGCCTCTGACCACCGCACGTTGCCTCTGACCACCGCACGTTGCCTCTGACCACCGCACGCTGCCTCTGACCACCGCACGCTGCCTCTGACCACCGCACGTTGCCCCTGACCATCCTACGTTGCCCCTGACCATCCCACGTTGCCCCTGACCACCGCACGTTGCCCCTGACCACCGCACGTTGCCCCTGACCACCCCACGTTGCCCGTAACCACTGCACGTTGCCCTTAACCACCGCACGTTGCCTCTAACCACCCCAAATTGCCAATGACCCCCTCCAGATTGCCCATAACCACGCCAGATTGCCGTAACCAACCCAAATTACATATAAGCACTTTAGTTTATCCGTAACCAACCCAGATTGTCCGTAACCACCTCACGTTGGCCGTAACCACAGCAGGTTGCCTGTAATCATCTCAAGATTACCCGTAACCACAGCAGGTTGCCCATCACCACCCCAGATTACCCGTAACCACCCCACATTACCTGTAATCTCATTTTTTTATTGTATTTTAGTAACTGCGCTGTTCTAATAACCATTACTAGCTGAGGTTTTGCTCCAGCAAATTGGCGCTCCCTTCCTTCTGAGCCCTGCTGTGTGCCCATACAGTGGTTTATGCCCACATATGGGGTACCGTTCTACTCAGGAGAACCTGCGTTACAGATTTTGGGGTGAATTTTTTCTCTTATTCCTCGTGAAATTTAGAAATTTTAAACTAAGCCAACATATTATTGGAAAAATTCGAGTTTTTCATTTTTAATGGCCAATTTTGAATACTTTCCTCTAATACCTGTGGGGTCAAAATGCTCACCACACCCCAAGATGAATTCTCTGAAGGGTGCACTTTCTAAAATGGGGTGACTTATGGGTTTTTTTTTTCTCTGCTGGCACTACAGGGGCTCTGCAAATGCACCTGGCGCTCAGAAACGTCTTCAGCAAAATCTGCACTGAAAATGCTAATTGGCGCTCCCTTCCTTCTGAGCCCCGCTGTGTGCCCATAGAGTGGATTATGCCCACATATGGGGTACCGTTCTACTCAGGAGAACCTGCTTTACAGATTTTGGGGTGAATTGTCTCCCCTGTTCCTCGTGAAATTGAGAAATTTCAAACTAAAGGAACATATTACATCCAGGAATATGTAGTGGCTAATAGTATTATAAGTGATAACCAGCATGGTTTTACTAAGGACAGAAGCTGTCAAACCAACCTAATATGTTTCTATGAAGAGGTAAGTAGAAGCCTGGATGTCGGCGCGGCTGTGGATATAGTGTACCTGGATTTTGCAAAAGCGTTTGACACAGTTCCTCATGGACGTCTGATGGGTAAGTTAAAGTCTATCGGTTTGGAAAATTTAATGTGTAACTGGATTGAAAACTGGCTTAATAATCGTACCCAGAGAGTGGTGGTCAATGATTCCTACTCCGAATGGTCCCCGGTAATAAGTGGTGTACCCCAAGGGTCAGTACTGGGCCCTCTTCTGTTTAACTTGTTTTTGATATTGAGAATGGAATTAACAGCAATGTTTCTATCTTTGCAGATGACACCAAGCTTTGTAGTACAGTACAGTCTATGGAGGATGTGCAGATGTTACAGGATGACTTAGACACACTGAGTGTTTGGGCGTCCACTTGGCAAATGAGGTTCAATGTGGATAAATGTAAAGTTATGCACCTGGGTACTAATAACCCGCATGCATCATATGTCCTGGGGGGAGTTACACTGGGAGAGTCGCTGATGGAGAAGGATCTGGGTGTACTTGTAGATAATAGACTACAGAACAGCACACAATGTCAGTCAGTGGCTTCTAAGGCCAGCAGGATATTGTCATGCATTAAAACAGGCATGGACTCTCGGGACAGGGATATAATATTACCGCTTTATAAAGCTTTGGTGCGGCCTCATCTGGAGTATGCCGTCCAGTTTTGGAACCCGATTCATAAAAAGGATGTTCTAGAGCTGGAGAGGGTACAAAGACGGGCAACTAAACTAATAAGGGGAATGGAGCATCTTAGTTATGAGGAGAGATTAAAAGAATTACATTTGTTTAGTCTGGAGAAGAGACGTTTAAGGGGAGATATGATTAACTTATTTAAATATATAAATGGCCCCTACAAGAGATATGGGGAAAAGATGTTCCAGGTAAAACCCCCTCAAAGGACAAGAGGGCACTGCCTCCGCCTGGAGAAAAAAAGGTTCAATCTCCGGAGGCGACAAGCCTTCTTTACCATGAGAACTGTGAATCTGTGGAACAGTCTACCACAGGATCTGGTCACAGCAAAAACATTAGAGGGCTTCAAAACAGGGCTAGACAAGTTCTTAGAGCAAAATAATATAAATGCATATGTATAGAACCTATCACCCCTCCCCCTTCCCTGTATCCATCCCCTCCTTGGTTGAACTTGATGGACATGTGTCTTTTTTCAACCGTATTAACTATGTAACTATGTAACTATATTATTGGAAAAATTCGAGTTTTTCATTTTTACTCTCTACTTTTTAATACTTTCCTCTAATACCTGACTTATGGGGAGATTTTACTCCGCTGGCACTACAGGGGCTCTGCAAACGCACCTGGCGCTCAGAAACTTCTTCAGCAAAATCTGCACTGAAAATGCTAATTGGCGCTCCTTCCCTTCTGAGCCCGGCTGTGTGCCCATGCAGTGATTTATGCCCATGTATGGGGTACCGTTCTACTCAGGAGAACCTGCGTTACAGATTTTGGGGTACTTTTTTTCTCCTGTTCCTCTAATACCTGTGGGGTCAAAATGCTCACCACACCCCAAGATGAATTCTCTGAAGGGTGCACTTTCTAAAATGGGGTGACTTATGTTTTTTTTTTTCTCTGCTGACACTACAGGGGCACTGCAAACACACCTGGCGCTCGGAAACTTCTTCAGCAAAATCTGCATTAAAAAAGCTAATTGGCGCTCCCTTCCTTCTGAGCCCCGCTGTGTGCCCATACAGTGGTTTACGCCCACATCTGGGGTACCGTTGTATTCAGGGGAACCTGCGTTACAAATTTTGGGGAGCTTTTTTTCTCATGTTCCTTTTGAAAATTAGAAACTTTAATCTAAACGTATATATTATTGGAAAATTTAAATTTTCAATTTTTTTACGGCCTGATGGTGAACACTTTCCTCCAGCCCCTGTAGGGTTAAAATGCTCATTATACCCCTAGATTAATTCTTTAAGGTGTCTAGTTTCCAAAATGGGGTCACTTATGGGGGTTTCCAGTATACAAGCCTCCTAAATCCATTTAAAAAAAGAACTGGTCCCTAAAAAAAATCCATTTTGGAAATTTCATGAAAATTTGATATATTGCTAATAAATTTCGAAGTCCCGTAACACCTTAAAAAAGTAAAATATGTTTACCAAATTATGCCAGAATAAAGAAGACATATTGATAATGTGATTTAGTAACTAATTTATGTGCTATGACTTCCTTTTTTAAGAAGCAGAGCATTTCAAAGTTCATAAAATGCAAATTTTTCAAATTTTTCATATTTTGATGTTTTTCACAAAAAAAACACAAAGTAGTGACCAAATTTTGCCACTAACATAAAGTGCCATATGTGACGAAAAAACAATCTCAGAATCGCTAGCATACTTTAAAGCATCACTGAGCTATAAGCGCATAAAGTGAGACAGGTCAGATTTTAAAAAATTAGCTTGGTCATTAAGGCCAAAACAGGCTTTAGAGGCAAGGGGTTAAGGGTGAATTGTATACCCCACTGGTTACAAATTAAATTCTCCACAAATTTTTGTGCTTGAGAAACTGACCCTCTCCAAATCATGAAGAGGTCGTTTATATAACGACGATAATAGATAACTTTATTAATAAATTCAGGGGACTGCGCCAGGACACTCGCCTCGAACCTACCCATGAATAGGTTAGCAAAACTTGGTGCGAAGCGAGTGCCCATGGCACAGCTCCTGGTCTGGCGATAAATCGATTCTTCAAAAGTGAATACATTGTGCTCCAATATAAATTTCATACCGTCATAAATGAACTGGGTTTGAATATCATCTGGGTCGGTATCTCTTTGTAAATAAAAAAAGTGTAGCATCCAACCCCAAAATAATATCAATATTAGAATATAAGGAGGATACGTCAAGTGTAACAAAACAATACTCAGTGGGTAATTGTAGTGACTGAAGCTCTGATATTAATTGGGAAGAATCCTTTAGGAAAGAAGGTAATTCCCATACATATTTTTGCAAAAATAAATCTAAGTAGTGAGATAAATTAGAAGTGAGGGACCCTACACCAGAAATAATTACTGATAAATTGGTATCAGTAATAGTAAGGAATTCTTTTTTTATTTAAAATATTAGTTTTAATGGCTCTTTGAATGAGTGAAGTATATAATTTCTTATATTCTAATGATGGATCCATATTTAGTTTTTCATAATAGGATGTATCAGATAATATACGCCAAGCTTCCTCTAAGTAAGCATCTCTATTAAGTAATACTGCCCCCCCCCCCTTTATCTGCGGGGTGGATCACAATCTCAGTATTTCTCTTTAAAAAAATTTTGAGCTATGCGTTCACCGATACTCAGATTATCTCTATAATCGCTACACATAACTTCCTTATTAATATTTCTTAAATCATTCAACATCAAAGATAAAAATGTCTCAATATGGTGTCCACGGCTATGTATGGGGTAAAAATTGGATTTAGTTTTTACATCCACATGTTTAAAACCAGAGTGTGCAGTAAGTGGATCAATAGGATCACTAGAAGACAGGTTTTCTTTTTCTTTAAGAAGAAAATGTCGTTTTAATGTGAGTTTCCTCACAAAGTCATTAATATCTAAAAAGACATTATAATTATCAGGAAAGGAAACCGGACAAAAAGACAACGTCTTCCCTAGTAAACGTTGTTCATTAAAATTCAATATGTGATTGGAGATCTGTACCTTAGTGGGTGCATCTTTTAATGTTGGTTGGGAAGGGGGGAGTTTAATTCTCTCTCCTTTTTTGCTCCCTTTTTCCCTCTCTACAACCTCTGAATAGGTTTTTCTTTTTCCTACGCCTTCTGTGTGTGTAGGTAATGGGTCTTTCTGAAGTTTTTGAAAGTACTTCGTGATCCGCTGGACTTTCGGACTCGGAATAGGAGGAATTAGGGTAATCGAATCTATGTGAACCTGGCGTGAGATGTTCACCGGTAACTGTCTGAATGGTAGTAGGTCCCCTTGTGTTGGAGGATGAGTAGGCAGGTGACGGGAGCCTAAAAAAGAAACCGACACAGAGGTATCTGGATCAAAACCACCAACCGCACCTTCGAGTGTTTCATTATAGATATCATTATGTACGGAAATAAAGGAACTTAAAATAGTGTCAGATTCCTCTATGTCCATGTTTGGCTGTTCACTGAAATCATTGTCTATATCATTATCAATGTTCCTAATGTCAATATCATCAGTATTCATATTGATCACAATGGCTGTATGCAGCTGATTGCTAATATCGTTATACACATTGTTGTCAGTGTTCACATTGTATCCATTGTATCCTGGTATATTTGGTGTATTTTTGTGGATATTTCTTTTTTTTTATATGAATTATTGTTATAATTATTACTCGATTTGGATAGTGTGTCTTTCGATCTCTCTCTCTCGAATCGATTTTCGTTTTATCCCCCTCTTGTGGTTCTAAACGTAGGGATTTTTTTCTATGTTTTTTATTTGTTTGATTCATAGCATAATCCTCCCTATGGCGACCAAACTTGGAGGTCTTACGATTAATGAGATCTATTTCCAAGGAATTAAGCCTGTCTAAAGTCGATCTATCTAATTTTCTATATTCAGAATATTTATAATATTTGCACAGTTCACCCATAACAATCTTGGCATCAATCAAAGCCTGGTTGGCAATCTTAGTACGTTTAGTAACCAGTTTTTTCATCATTTCAGCAGAACAGGTAAGCAACAAAGCTTCCCAATCCTTGGTGAATTCCAAGTCATCAGGGAAAGGGGAATCAAATTGTATTCTCAAACCCATAGGAGCAATTGATTCCTTTATATACAACTGCAAAAAAATCACATCTATAGTATGTGTTATCTCAGTTTTACATAGGTCCTCTAATTTAAGAAATAAGTCAGTCATGATTTTTAAAACATCTTGTGGTATATGTTCACTGGGAACGTACTTATCTGTCTCTTTCAGTGATGTCAACATGATTTGAGAGATTAGTTGATCTCTGGTTATGTCTCTATTCTTGTAGAAATCCATGTTACGTTTAGCGAGGAGTATAGGTTGGATAATCCGACACTGTGGAAGGGTGGAGACCCCCGATGCAGTTGTTCAAAGTTAGGAGTTGTCAGAGCAATTCCTTCGAGTAACCTCTAGGTTCCCGATCACTGAAACAAAGAAAAAGAGCAGCGCTCCATAGCACAGGTCAGATGGTAGAATAGGTGTGAGCACAAGTTTAGACGCTCTCACCTGTGGAGGTTGTGCAAAGGGAGGCACAACACTCGAAATAGCTCGTATTAGAACCGCAGCCTCTCCCCAAATAGATCCGACCAGGATCATGAACAATACAAAAAACACCTCCTCTCCGTGTAGGGGAGTTCTTAGGGCGCAGGTCCAAGGAACATACAGTATCAGGAAGAATATTTTTATAAAAAAATTCCCCAAAAAAAGCTAAAAAGCGACACAACGCATTTCCAAACCGGACTGGTTTCTTTTTCAAGTGTCAATGCCGAAACAGGAAAAAGACTGACTTATATCCACACCCTTAATCATGACGTCATATTAAAAAGCAAGAGCAGTAAATTACATAGCAGCATGTGATTATATATAACTAAATACAAATGAAAAATTAAATAATTAAATGATTAAGTAGATAAAAACATATAATCTATTGCAAACAAAAAGAAAAAATTATTTATATAAAAAAACATAGTAAACTAGATCAACTGTATGTCCACAGGTGAGAGCGTCTAATATTGTGCTCACACCTATTCTACCATCTGACCTGTGCTATGGAGCGCTGCTCTTTTTCTTTGTTTCAATGATCGGGAACTTGGAGGTTACTCGAAGGAATTGCTCTGACAACTCCTTTTTTTTTTTTTTTATCTTTCTTGGTCTTTATTGAATATTTTACTAGTAAAAAACATGATTGGAAAATTAGAAAACATCCATCCAATCTAAACATCATAGATACGTCATGGCATACCAACGAAGCTTGTACAATTTCGTATAGGATACATAGATGTCAAAAGTGTATTTTCAACACAAATGCACAAAACAAATCAGAAAATGACCTTATTTCACAGTACCATTCAACCTATACATGAATATAAAATACACATAAACATTGCAACCATCCCTTCCCAACTCAACCCCCCCCCCCCCCCCCCCCCCCCCCTCCTGAGCGGCGACCTGCGATGGGAGAGGAAAGAAAAGAACAGAAGAGAAGAGAAGAAGGAAAAAAAAAAAAAGGCAAGAAACGGAGGACAAAAGGGGTCGGAAGATTTAATTACCATTTCCCCCAGATTTTTTCAAAAGTCCTAATTCGATTTGTATATAGATAGTACCTCCTCTCATACTTCAAAATTTTACAGGTCAGAGCTTCCCATTCTTTTAGAGACGGAGGCTCTCCTTTATCCAGGCCCTCATTATCAACACCTTTGCAATAGTTAATAGTCGCAGAAGAATCAGTCTGTCCTTATTAGTTTCATCTATACACCCGAGTACTATAACTACGGGTTTAAAGGGAATATTAATTCCCAGTTTAATTTCTATAGCCTGGATTATGGAGTACCAGAATCTCTGCATTTTAGGGCAACTCCAGAGCATATGAAGCATATTTGTATCCTCCATTTTACAGCGTGGGCATCTGGAGTGATCCTGAAATCCCATCTTAAATAGTACACAAGGGGTATAATACAGGTAGCAAATAATTTAAAATTGAATAAGCCGAAAGCTAAAATTCAAAGATGCAATCGTGATATTTTTATGAATCTGTGACCATTCCCCTTCTGTTAAATCTCCTAATTCCTTTGCCCATCTATCGTGGCTTCTATTATACATATTACTATCCTTAAAGTGCTTAATACTACGGTATAATTTCCCTAATTCACCGGCTTTATTACCCTTATAATTAATCAGAGATTCAATTAAAAAGTGAGTGTGAATTTGCAAACACTGCTTATTTTGTGCGCATTCCAGTGCATGAGATAGCTGATAGTAATGTAATAAGTGATTTGTGTTAATATCATATTCCTGAGTTAACAACTCAAACCCTTTCAATTTCCCCTTATCAATAACCTGATATATTTTAATTACCCCTCATTTAATCCAGAATCTTTTATCTACAATCCTATTTACCTCTACAAGATCTACATTCCCCCATAATGGAGTATATTTAGTCCCTACCGTGATACCTGCATATCCCTTAAACATATGCCATGCCCTGCGCCATACCTTCACATATGAAACAGAGTGCCCTTTACGAGTGTCAGTCTCCTCCACTTCCAAGCAACCCCATAAATCCGACTCTGGGATACCTGCAATTTTTCTAATCCTTTTTCCCAAATCTGATTCGGGATGGCGAGTCACATTTAAGATTTGCATCGCGCAAAAATAAATACGAAAATCAGGCAATGCGCATCCACCCACCTGATTTAAACCAGTCATCGCCTGATACCCGATACGAGGTCTTTTCCCTCCCCAAATCAAGTGGTTTATTAAGGTCTCCATATCCTTAAACCATTTATTCCCCACCCATATCGGGGTAGCTTTCAAAACATACAATATTTGGGGTTGCCAGACCATCTTCACTAATGCGATCCTGTCTGCCATAGATAAAGGGAGCTTCAACCACATATCACACTTTTTCCTAAGCTTAGAAAGTAAGGGTTTAAGATTATTTTCCACAAAATTTCCAATATTTTGTGATATATTTATTCCCAAATAGGTAAAACATTCATATGGCCCCAACACTTTCAGATCCAATCCTGGCGATACAGGGTCCTCCCCTAAATTCATAATAATGGACTTAGTCCAATTTATCCGCAAGCCAGATACCACCCCGAATTCTTCAAACCTCCGGATGATATGTGGCAAGCTGGTGGCGGGATCCCGAACAAAAAGAAGAACGTCATCCGCATATAGCATGATTTTATCGTCTATACCCTTCAAACCAAATCCCCTTATTCTGTGATCTTGACGGATGAGAGCAGCCAGAGGTTCAATATACAATACAAACAGGAGCGGAGACGCAGGACAGCCCTGTCGTGTACCCCGAGTCAGGCTGATCTCACCCGTCAACCCGCCATTAATTAACAAATTCGCTGATGGAGAACTATATAAAAGTTTAATCCACCTTATTATTGGAGCCCCCAACTTATATTTCTCCAATACCTGCCAGAGAAATCCCCACTCCATCCTGTCGAAGGCTTTAACAGCGTCTATGGACAGGATGGAGCAGTACCCCCACTTCGCACTGCAGATTTACAAATAGTCTCTCAATGTTCATAGACACCGCACGGCCAGGGATAAATCCACTTTGATCATCCTGTACCAATGTCGAAATCACCTGTTGGATTCTAGAGGCGAAGATCTTGGCCAAAATGTTATAGTCTGAATGTAATAAAGATATAGGGCGATACGACCCCATGTCTAAGAGATCCTTGTTTTTTTGGGGAAAAATTATAATTGTAGCGGAGTTCATGGACGGAGGCAGCAAACCGGTACTACAGGATTCATCAAACACATCCTTCAATATTGGCAAAACTACTTCCGCATATTTTTTATAAAATTCAATGGGAATTCCATCGGGGCCAGACGCTGAACCATTAGCAAGTGAGGAGAGTGCATGTTGTATTTCCCCTAACCATTAATTTTCTCCCTATCTTCACTTGATAATTCCGGCAGTTGTAAACTGCCCAAAAAATCACCCAATGCAGTATCTGAATTGGCCCTTTCCGATTCGTATAGCACCTCAAAAAAATGCATAAACTCTCTTTCTATCTGTTTTTGTTCATGGACAATTCTCCCCTCAGCGTCGCGGATTGCAGATATATGTGACCTAGTTTCGTCCTGTGCTCTCATCACATCTGATAGTAATTTACCCGGTTTCCCACCCTCACAAAAAATTTTTGCCCAGAGAAAAAGACCCGATGTTGGGCTTTTTCATTCAAAAACACTGCTAATCGATCTTGCGCATCTTTTAGGTCTTGTAAAGCCGCATCCCCTAAATCCTGACCGAATTTCATTTCAGCCATCTGCACTTCCCCTCTAAGGTCCCTTTCTTTCTGGCTAAAAATCTTTTTATTTCTACAGATCTCCTTATACATGATACCCCTCTGACAACTCCTAACTTTGAACGGCTGCACCGGGGGTCTCCACCCTTCCACAGTGTCGGATTATCCAACCTATACTCCTCGCTAAACGTAACATGGATTTCTACAAAAATAGAGACATAACCAGAGATCAACTAATCTCTCAAATCATGTTGACATCACTGAAAGAGACAGATAAGTACATTCCCAGTGAACATATACCACAAGATGATTTAAAAATCATACTATAGATGTGATTTTTTTTTGCAGTTGTATATAAAGGAATCAATTGCTCCTATGGGTTTGAGGATACAATTTGATTCCCCATTCCCCAATGACTTGGAATTCACCAAGGATTGGGAAGCTTTGTTGCTTTCCTGTTCTGCTGAAATGATGAAAAAACTGGTTACTAAACGTACTAAGATTGCCAACCAGGATTTGATGCCAAGATTGTTATGGGTGAACTGTGCAAATATTATAAATATTCTGAATATAGAAAATTAGATAGATCGACTTTAGACAGGCTTAATTCCTTGGAAATAGATCTCATTAATCGTAAGACCTCCAAGTTTGGTCACCATAGGGAGGATTATGCTACGAATTAAACAAATAAAAAACTTAGAAAAAAATCACTACGTTTAGAACCACAAGAGGGGGATAAAAGGAAAATCGATTCGAGAGAGAGATCGAAAGACACACTATCCAAATCGAGTAATAATTATAACAATAATTCATATAAAAAAAGAAATATCCACAAAAATACACCAAATATACCAGGATCCACTAATTATAGTAACAATACTCATATGTTTATTAATTCTAATAGATGCTCAAGAGATTTAGCTCATAATACAAAAAACATAACAATAAATTCTGCTTTAGGTCGTGCAGATCCTGTGGTTGGAGATAGTGATCATAATACCACAACACAGGTAAAGACCAATTCTCCAGGTATCGGTACCGTTGGATACAATGTGAACACTGACAACAATGTGTATAATGATATTAGCGATCAGCTGCATACAGCCATTGTGGTCAATATGAATACTGATAATGATATTGACATTAGGAACATTGAAAATGATATGGACAATGATTTCAGTGAACAGCCAAACATGGACTAGAGGAATCTGACACTATTTTAAGTTCCTTTATTTCCGTACATAATGATATCTATAATGAAACACTCGAAGGTGCGGTTGGTGGTTTTGATCCAGATACCTCTGCGTCGGTTTCTTTTTTAGGCTCCCATCACCTGCCTACTCATCCTCCAACACAAGGGGACCTACTACCATTCAGACAGTTACCGGTGAACATCTCACACCAGGTTCACATAGATGCGATTACCCTAATTCCTCCTATTCCGAGTCCAAAAGTCGAGTGGATCACGAAGTACTTTCAAAAACTTCAGAAAGACCCATTACCTACACACACAGAAGGCGTAGGAAAAAGAAAAACCTATTCAGAGGTTGTAGAGGGGGAAAAAGGGAGCAAAAAAGAAGAGAGAGAATTAAACTCCCCCCTTCCCAACCAACATTAAAAGATGCACCCACTAAGGTACTGATCTTTAACCTCTCCAATCACATATTGAATTTTTAAGAACAACGTTTACTAGGGAGGGGTCTGTCTTTTTGTCCGGTTTCCTTTCCTGATAATTATAATGTCTTTTTAGATATTAATGACTTTGTGAGGAAACTCACATTAAAACGACATTTTCTTCTTAACCCCTTAAGGTCAAAGCCTATTTTCGTTTTTGCGCTTTTGCTTATTCCATTTTAAGTTTAAAAGTCCATAGCGCTTGCATTTTTTCACCTAGAGACGTATATGAGCGCTTATTTTTTGCGAAACCAATTGTACTTTGCAATGACAGGCATTATTTTTCCATAACATATGCTGCGAAACCGGAAAAAAATCATTTGCGCTGTCAAATTGAAAAAAAAACGAATTTGTTTTGATTTCGGGGAGTTTTGCATTTACGCCGTCCGTCCTATGGTAAAACTGACTTGTTATGCATGTTCCTCAAGTCGTTACGATTACTATGATATGTAACATGTATAACTTTTATTGTATCTGATGGCCTGTAAAAAATTCAAACCATTGTTAACAAATATACAATCCTTAAAATCGCTCCATTCCCAGGCTTATAGCGCTTTTATCCTTTGGTCTATGGGGCTGTGTGAGGTGTCAGTTTTTGTGCCATGATGCGTTCTTTCTATCGGTACCTTGATTGCGCATATACGACTTTTTGATCGTTTTTTATTACATTTTTTCTGGATTTGATGCGAACAAAAATGCGCAATTTTGCACTTTGGAATTTTTTTGCGCTGACGCCGTTTACCGTGCGAGATCAGGAATGTGATTAATTAATAGTTCGGGTGATTACGCGTGCGGCGATACTAAATATGTTTATTTATTAATTTATATTTATAAAATGGGAAAAGGGGGTGATTTGGACTTTTATTAGGGGAGGGGATTTTTTATTAATAAAAATACTTTGTTACTTTTTTTTTTACTGTAACTAGAAGCCCCCCTGGGGGACTTATATATACACAGCACTGATCTCTCATAGAGATCAATGCTGTGTATATACACAGCAAAGATCGATTAGATCGGTCATAGATTACTATGGCCTGCTGCAGGCCATAGCAATCTATTGCCGAGCCGGGATCAGCGTCATTCCGACGCTGAGGCCCGGCACGGGCAGAAGAACGGATCCGTCCCACTAGACACCAGGGACGTGCGGCGCAGTGCCTCTAAGTGCAGCTGTCAGGTTTGACAGCTGCACTTAGAGGCTTAATTAGCCGGCGCGGCAATGGGACCCGCGCCGGCTAATAGAGGCACTGCCCGGCTGCACGTGTCAGCCGGGATCAGCGCCGTTCAGAGCGGGGTCCCGGCGGGACCCCGCTCTGAACACCCCGAGCGGCACCATGACGTATCAGATACGTCATGGGTCGCTAAGGGGTTAAAGAAAAAGAAAACCTGTCTACTAGTGATCCTATTGATCCACTTACTGCACACTCTGGTTTTAAACATGTGGATGTAAAAACTAAATGCAATTTTTACCCCATACATAGCCGTGGACACCATATTGAGACATTTTTATCTTTGATGTTGAATGATTTAAGAAATATTAATAAGGAAGATATGTGTAGCGATTATAGAGATAATTTGAGTATCGGTGAACGCATAGCTCTAAAAAAATTTAAAGAGAAATACTGAGATTGTGATCCGCCCCGCAGATAAAGGGGGGGGGGCAGTATTACTTAATACAGATGCTTACTTACAGGAAGCTTGGCGTATATTATCTGATACATCCTATTATGAAAAACTAAATATGGATCCATCATTAGAATATAAGAAATTATATACTTCACTCATTCAAAGTGACATTGAAACTAATATTTTAAATAAAAAAGAGAAAGAATTCCTTACTATTAATGATACCAATTTAGCTCATTTTTATTATTTACCTAAGATTCACAAATCCTTAGTTAATCCCCCTGGTCGTCCAATTATTTCTGGTGTAGGGTCCCTCACTTCTAATTTATCTCACTACTTAGATTTATTTTTGCAAAAATATGTATGGGATTACCTTCTTTCCTAAAGGATTCTTCCCAATTAATATCAGAGCTTCAGTCACTACAATTGTTTTGTTACACTTGACGTATCCTCCTTATATTCTAATATTGATATTATTTTGGGGTTGGATGCTACACGTTTTTATTTACAAAGAGATACCGACCTGGATGATATTCAAACCCAGTTCATTTATGACGGTATGAAATTTATATTGGAGCACAATGTATTCACTTTTGAAGAATCGATTTATCGCCAGACCAGGGGCTGTGCCATGGGCACTCGCCTCGCACCAAGTTTTGCTAACCTATTCATGGGTAGGTTCGAGGCGAGTGTCCTGGCGCAGTCCCCTGAATTTATTAATAATGTTATCTATTATCGTCGTTATATAGACGACCTCTTCATGAATTGGAGAGGGTCAGTTTCTCAAGCACAAAAATTTGTGGAGAATTTAAATTGTAACCAGTGGAGTATACAATTCACCCTTAATTTTGGGGAAAATGCTATAGATTTTCTAGATTTAGAAATTTTTAAATCAACGGACATGCAAATCGCTACTAAAACACATTTTAAAAGTGTCGATGTCAACTGCTTTTTAGATTTTAATAGCTTTGGCCAATACCAAAGAATAAGAAAAAAATTATACACATGAGAGTGATTTTATAGAGCAATCTAAGATTTTAAATGAAAGATTTACTAAGAAAGGATACCCTACAAATATTGTAAAAAAAAGCATATAATATTAACAAACAAACCACACAAAAGAATCTATTGGATAAAATGAAAGAAAAAGAAGTAAGTAGAAGGAATGAAGTTTCTAACAATAGAACAAAAAATAATAAGTTTGGTCTTTGTTTTATCACTGAATATAATTGTGGTGCTCAGAACATCAAAGGGTGTCTACAAAAGAATTGGTCCATACTTCAAAATGATCGGATTCTAAAAACTATTATTCCAAAAAATCTTAATGTTATATTTCGTAAAACCAAGAGTTTACGTAATCACTTAGCCCCTGGCAGACTTCAACCAAGAAACACTGTGCCCCATCAGGGGGAAGACGTGAATACTAATAGTACAGTGGGCACCTATAGGTGTTTGAATGTGAGATGTCTATGTTGTAATTGGATTCCCGATATTCCACATACTTCTTTTAAATCACAGGTTACTGGTGATGGCCGCACCAGTGCTGTGCATATGGATATACCAACGTGATATCTGTGAAGCTACCAACCGGCCCCTGATGATGAGTGGTTCAAGAAACGCGTTGGGACAGCGGAACGAAGTGTGAAGGAACCCCTAAAAAAGTAAAAGAAAGAAAACAAAGGGAAGTACAATAACCTTCTTTTGAAATATTCCAATAAAGTATGAATTTATGAGCTCACAGAAGGACATTTTTTGTGTAATTAACACGAACTGTGGTATGAATTAAAATGAAATAAAATTAGCACCGGAAATTGCTGTACACATTGCACCATTGAGGGAAGGTTGCAAAAACCAGTGATAAAGTGCAAATAGACTGTAGTGGACTAAGCTATCTGACACTAAGGTGCAATATGAACTTGAGACTAAGCACCTTATAATTGTTATGCACATCACAATATTGCGGCAAGAGTGCAAGATTAATGTGAGTAGTGCAATAGGACTATTATTATAAGGATTGTGCAATTTCTATGAGTGCAATATAAACTATCCTGACGAACTTGAGTACGAAACTATCCTGACGAACTTGAGTACGGTGTTCTGGTGATGGCCACTGCATATACAATTAGTAAAAAATAATAAAAAATAAGTTGCTGATTCTATGAACTGAGAAATAAGTTTTAAGAAGATAAAAATAAAGGTTATATTTTAAAGTTTTCCTCTATTATCAGTGTGCTATATATATATATATATATATATATATATATATATATATATATATATATCACATGCTGCTATGTCATGATTAGGGGTGTGGATATAAGTCAGTCTTTTTCCTGTTTAGGCTTTGACACTTGAAAAAGAAACCAGTCCGGTTTGGAAACGCGTTGTTTTTTAGCTTTTTTATGGGAATTTTTTAATAAAAAAAGATTCTTCCTGATACTGTATGTTCCTTGGACCTGCGCCCTATGAACTCCACTACACGGAGAGGAGGTGTTTTTTGTATTGTTCATGATCCTGGTCGGATCTATTTGGGGAGAGGCTGCGGTTCTAATTCGAGCTATTTCGAGTGTTGTGCCTCCCTTTGCACAACCTCCACAGGTGAGAGCTTCTAATATTGTGCTCACACCTATTCTACCATCTGACCTGTGCTATGGAGCGCTGCTCTTTTTCTTTGTTTCAGCGCCCAGGGCGGACAGCCTGCCGAGAGATGTTGTGGTTAAGCCTCATTATTATATGGCGAAGGAAAAACTGCTGAGAGCTGCCCAAGACAACCCAGAGTTGCTGCTTCGCGAGACGCCCATCCAGATATATGCTGATCTGGCCCCCAGTACGATTCAAAAGCGATGCACGCTGAAACCTTTGCTGCAAAATTTACAGATGAAATAGATTCGTTATAGGTGGGCCCCCACAGCTTCACATCCCTCCATGAGGGAGAGTCGATCTTCATCTCTTTGGGGTTACTGACAAAAGACTCTCATGGCTCGCCGTCAAGATCTTAATCAGATTTCGACTGGAGGAAGAGACCGCCTCTTTCCCCGCTGTGGAAAAGAGGATCAAGATCGCCACCTAAGTGATGGTCTAACTGACGCCTGATCACGTTCTGTCCCTGAAGTCTGGTGTGAGATACGCACTGGACTGTTACCGTTACCACAGTATTCTTGTTCACATTGTTATGTTTTTGATTTGTTTTATTCCCTTGGCTTCACAATGGGAGCCTGGCCCTAAATAGGCTGCCGTGGACTGGTGGGGTTTTGCCCTTGTGCTCTCCGTGACCTCCGGAGCTTGCTTCCCTAATTATGGGGTGGCGATCTCTTAAGGTCCTGTTTTGGGGACCCTGGTCCCTTGTAGGTTTTCTCCCTACTTCTTTTTTTCTGTCCCCTTCTTTCTCTCTTCCCTATTGTTTGTCCCTCTGTCCCTCGCTCCCCCTTGGCTTGGTTCTTAGAGTGTTGAGGTCCATACACAATGACGTCCCATAGATTTGACCTCAAGGTGGTTACGCATAATATCCAGGGCTTAAATAGTCCAACTAAAAGGAAAAAAGCTTTTCAGTTATATCATTCTATGAAGTCTGATTCATGCAATAACCATTATCCTGTGTTTTTTTTTAGCTTTAGCAGACGAAAAGAAGAAAGGAGTGGGCATCTTCTTCTCCAGATCGGTTGATTTCACGTTATCCAATTCTTATAGCGACCCTGAAGGACGTTACCTGTTGCTAACGGGTACTCTACAAGGCTCCCCAGTCTCCTTTTTATCCTATTATGCACCCAATATGGGACAGGTACAATTTTTCCAAAATATGCTTAAATTGCTAGCACCTAACTTTGACGGTCGCCTGATTTTTGCCAGTGATTCCAATTTAGCTTTGGATGTTTCTCTGGACAAAAAAACCTGGAGAACTGTCCAAATCCAGAGCTCCATCTAAACAGGGCCTTCTGCTGGCCAAACTGTTTCATACTTACGGCTTGGTTGACGCCTGGCGAGCAGCGAACCCAACTGCTAAAGATTATTCATATTTTTCTGTAGCTCACTCCTCCTATTCTCGCATAGACCACGTTCTTCTCTCCTCGCAGCTCTCCTTTAATCTCTCTAAGGCTACTATCTCCCCTAAAACTCACAGAAAAAATGTATCCACAATTGGATCAGACTATCACCTCCACGTATTATACAGTATCACAGATAGGGGTGAACATACTAAAAAATAACTTTTATTACGTCGATATATATAAAAAACACAATCCCCACATGACAAACACAGTCGTGGTCACCTGAACCACTTAGGAGCTATCACCAACCGGTATTACTCCTCAGCCAACACTGGACAACGCCAGACAGACAACAAAACCAGCGATAAAGTGAAATAAACCGGTAATCTCACCCTTCCATGGTCTCCCGTCAGCTTTCAAGTCCAGTGGTGTTTAGGAAGAAGCCGTATCCAAACTTGTATAGCAACGTCTTTGACCCTGTTATTCCCTGCGGTGTCAAAATATGCCGGCTCTCCCTCCTCGCTCAGGGTGTTTGGGGTTAACCCTTAGTGAATCGGGTTGCCCCTACCCCGTGCTACCCCTTTGTTACTGCCCCTAAGATACCAAGTCCATACTCTGTGTCCCCCTCCTACGATCGTTTCAGCCAGTTTGCTGGGATCTTCAGGGAGCGTGGGCATCAAGACCGGGACATTTGTATCTACATCAGGCAGGGTAGGCTTTGCGTGTCTGCTACAGTGGTAGCTAGTACGCTATATCGCTCTCGCTGATGTGCGCAGAGCGCTGGAGTGCAGGGCAATGGCTCCTCCATTGCCCTGCACTCCAGCGCTCTGCGCACATCAGCGAGAGCGATATAGCGTACTAGCTACCACTGTAGCAGACACGCAAAGCCTACCCTGCCTGATGTAGATACAAATGTCCCGGTCTTGATGCCCACGCTCCCTGAAGATCCCAGCAAACTGGCTGAAACGATCGTAGGAGGGGGACACAGAGTATGGACTTGGTATCTTAGGGGCAGTAACAAAGGGGTAGCACGGGGTAGGGGCAACCCGATTCACTAAGGGTTAACCCCAAACACCCTGAGCGAGGAGGGAGAGCCGGCATATTTTGACACCGCAGGGAATAACAGGGTCAAAGACGTTGCTATACAAGTTTGGATACGGCTTCTTCCTAAACACCACTGGACTTGAAAGCTGACGGGAGACCATGGAAGGGTGAGATTACCGGTTTATTTCACTTTATCGCTGGTTTTGTTGTCTGTCTGGCGTTGTCCAGTGTTGGCTGAGGAGTAATACCGGTTGGTGATAGCTCCTAAGTGGTTCAGGGGACCACGACTGTGTTTGTCATGTGGGGATTGTGTTTTTTATATATATCGACGTAATAAAAGTTATTTTTTAGTATGTTCACCCCTATCTGTGATACTACTATCTCCCCTATACCATGGTCTGATCATGACCCGCAGTGGTGCTAGATTCCTTTTGGATTACCCCTGCCTTCCTGCCTTGGAGATTAAATGAGACCTTATTAACTAACCCGACTACTTGCGCTGAGGTTCTTTCTGGTCTTCAGGATTATTTAGCTGTTTATTTGCCCCACGATACGTCTCCTGCAGTTAATTGGGAGGCCCATAAGGCCACGATTAGAAGCACCCTAATTAAATTAGCTTCTAGACTCAAAAAAGAGAGGGACGCCACTCTGAAGTCAAAAACTATAGAATACGAGAGGCTGAGGGCCCTCCATAAAAGAAACCAGAGCCCTGGGCTTTTATCTAAAGTAGAATTAGCGAGGACAGAACTGAATATTTGCCTGACCTCTGTGGCAGAGCGAAGCTTACAGTGGACGCACCTGGGTCTCTCTTAGCTAAACGTTTGTCTCCGAAGTTTCAATATACAGCAATCCCAACTGTGAGACTTTCTTATGGGACTGTTTCACAGCACCCCACCTCAGTATTAGAGGCCTTTCACAAATTTTATTTTAAACTTTATAAACGGCATGGTGATTTTCAAAAACCAATGGCACAATCCTTATTCGCAGATTTGGCCCTACCTACCTTAGCAACTGCACACAAAGATTTAATGGAGGACCCTGTCTCGCTAGAGGAGGTGAACAGTGCCATTAAAGGGCTTAAACGCGGTTCTGCGCCAGGGCCTGATGGCTTCTCCAGCTTCTATTATAAAAATGTTATGGACATTCTAGCCCCTCATTTAGTTTTAATGTTTAATTCTCTAAGAGAGGGCTCGGAACTATGTTCTGACTTGCTCAAGGCTTATATCTCGGAAATCCCCAAGCCCGACAAAGATCATTTATTCTGCAAAGATTACAGGCCTATATCTCTTATTAACGTCAATGTTAAAATTCTCACTAAAATCATGGCCACGCGCATTAACTCCTTTATAGAACAATATATTCATGTAGATCTAGTGGGCTTTGTCCTAATTGGCAGTCAGCGGATCAAACAAGAAGAGTGTTAGATCTTATATCCCTGGTACACTGACTCCTCCAAACAAGCTTTATGTTTGTCGTTAGATTTGTATAAAGCTTTTGATTCCCTTAACTGGGAATGTCAGGACTAGCAGGCGTAGACAAGACAAAAGACAGTGGGCCCTAGATCTGAACCCACCCACTGTCACCTGCCTACTTGCCTCAGTCGACCCTAAACGGTCGCGGACAACTATGGAGTCGGTCCCTACACTGCGTAGGTGGATACACAAAACGTAGACAGACAAACAAAACACAATGGAGGATAGTCAACTAGCAGGGTCAAAACCAAACAGACAACGCAGTACAAAATCAGAAGGAGAGCGGATAGTCAAATGTCAAGCAAGAGGTCAGAACACGGGCAGAGCAATAGCAAGGGGATTAGGACAGGGAACGCTGGGAAAGGAGCAGGGGAGCTGGGACTAGTAACAACTAATAGCCAGCAGGGAACTGAGGGATCTGACTGCTTTTTATCCAGGAAGAAAGACCAGGTCCAGCAGCTGATTGGAGCAGCCCAGATCCCAGCATCAAGCTCAGCTGAACAGACCTAGCAGTGCAGTAACCCCTACACTGCCAGAAGTCTGACAGGCCAGGCAGGTGTGGTTGAGAAGTGAAACACCATTCAGACAAAAAACCAGTGCAACAGCAGACATAAACTCAGCGCTTCCTTGGCCACCCGACATGGACTGAGGAGCGCAAAGTCACATTCCTAACAGGGAATATTTGTTTTATATTCTGGAAGAATGGGGCTTTGGTCCTAACTTTTTAACACTCTTGCGAGGTCTGTACTCTCACCCTTCAGCCCAGCTAAACATTAAGGGTCATATCTCCCCTGCCATAGCGGTAGAACGCGGAACTAGACAAGGATGTCCTCTGTCCCCCGTTCTATTCATTCTTGCTATAGAGCCCTTAGCGTGACTGATTAGGGCGCATGGTAGCATTAAAGGAATAGAGGTGAATGGTGAACAACATAAATGCACGCTTTATGCAGATGATATTCTGTTATTAATTACTTCCCCCTTGACCTCTCTTCCAAATGTCTACAGCCTCCTGGATAAATTTGCAAAGGTATCGGGTTTGGGGGTTAACCATAGTAAGTCAGAAATATTGAATATAAATATCCCCCACGCTGCCGCTAAACTGATCCAGTTGAATTTTGAGATGCGATGGAGAGAAGATAAGTTAGGCTATCTTGGAATTACCCTTACCTCCTCTCTTTCCTCCCTCTTTTCTTCAAACTTTGTCCCTCTTAGGAAGAAACTGAAAGAGGACTTGAAGCTTTGGTCCACTCTTAACCTCTCGTGGTTAGGTCGCATAGCGGCAGTTAAAATGACCCTGCTCCCTAAATTACTATACCTATTTCGTACTGTCTCTATTGATGTTTCTTTTCTCCGTGGTCTACAAAAGATGATCCAAGATGGCCGCCACCATCACTGTGAACAGACTCACAGTTCACAGTGATGGATTCCTAAAAATGATCAAAGCTCCATGCTCTCCACCACCGGAGGTGGTGGAGAGCATGGGGCAATGATCGGGGACCACCCAGTGTGGTCCCAGTACAAGCGATCAGCAGTATATACTATATACCGCTGATCGCTTGTTCCAAATGGTGCCTGCAGTTTTTTACCCCTGTCACCAAAGTCAAGTGCCCCGGATTACATGTAACCACCACAGATTGCCCGTAACCACCACAGATTGCCACAGACTGCCCGTAGCTACCCCAAATTGCCTGTAACCACCCCAGATTGCCCGCAACCACCCCAGATAGCCAGTGAACACCACCAGATTGCCCGTAACCACCCCAGATTACCCGTAACCAACCCAGATTGGCACATACTGCTCGTAACCACCCCAGATTGCCCATAACCACACCAGATTGCCTGTCGCAACCTCAGATAGCCAGTAAACACCCATATAATGCCTGTAACTAAAATGACACTCCTTCTCTTCTGAGCCCTGCTGTGTGCCCATACAGTGGTTTCTGCCTACATATGGGATACCATTGTACTCAGGAGAATCTCCGTAACAAATTTTGGGGTGCTTTTTCTCCCCTGTTCCTAGTGAAGTTGAGAAATTTCAAACTAAACAAACATGTTATTGGAAATTTTTTTTTTTTTTTCATTTTTACGGTCTAGTTTTGAATACTTTCCTCCAATACCTGTGGGGTCAAAATGGTCACCACACCCCAAGATGAATTCTTTGAGGGGTGTACTTTCCTAAATGGGATGACTTTTGGGGGGGTTCTATTCTGCTGACACTACAGGGGCGCTGCAAATGCACCTGGCACTCAGAAACTTCTTCAGAAAAATCATGCACGGAAAATGCTAATTGGCACTCCCTTCCTTCTGAGGCCTGCTGTGTGGCCATACAGTGGTTTACGCCCACGTATGGGGTACTGTTCTACTTAGGAGAAACTGTGTTACATATAATGGGGTGAGTTTTCTCCCCTGTTCCTTTTGAAATTGAGAAATTTCAAACTAAACAAACGTATTATTGGAAAAATTCTATTTTTTCATTTTTACTGTCTTCTTTTGAATACTTTCCTCCAATACCTGTGGGGTCAAAATGGTCACCACACCCCAAGATGAATTCTTTGAGGGATGTACTTTCCTAAATGGGGTTACTTTTGGGGGGGTTTATTCTGCTGACACTACAGGGGCACTGCAAACGCACCTGGCGCCCAGAAACTACTTCAGAAAAATCTGCACTGAAAATGCTAATTTGCGCTCCTTCCGTTCTGAGCCCTGGTTCAGGTGTACAGCATTGTATCTTAAAAAAAAGTGCTATATACCCAATTTCTATACTTGGACCCTTCTGATTGAAAGTGTGTATATCACATCCATCTTATCCTGAGAGACTAAAATACCTGGTTCAGGTGTACAGCATTGTATCTTAACCCCTAGGCGACCCTGGACGTACCCGTACGTCCAGGGCCGCCTCCCCACGTTCAGAGCAGGACCGCGCTCTGGTCCCAGGTGCTGCTCGTAGCCCGGGACCGTGGGTATTAGTGGTCACGGTCCGATCGCCGTGCTCGCTAATACAGTAATCGCACAACCAAAGAAATTGCACAAATAATCTAGAAGTATAACAAATCCTTTATTACCATATACATCATATACATAATATTAAAAACTCAAAATTACCATGGGGAATGACACAGATAACACTAAGGCCAGAGGGGGGAGAAAGATCTCAGTGCGGTAAACCAACCAAATATATATACAGCTAGCTCCTGATGAACAGAGCGAAACGTGCGTCAGGCTTGTGGGCCGTTCGGGGGCAAGATCTCAGTGTGTGTGCGGTGCCTGGACGCTGGAATGTGGTCACATATGAACTGCAATTGTATATGGCGCTTTACTTCTGGCGCTCCTCTGTTAGTTGGTGGCCAGCTGAGGAATTACGTACCTGTTTTCCTCTATAGATTATATAGTACTGGTTTAGCTGTCCACTTCCCTTACGTCCCTCAGCGGCACAATAATGGGGGGTATTATTGCCCCTGTGAGCTTAGGCAAGACAAAAAAGGAATTTTAATAGTAAACTTAAAACTTTAATGAAATCATCATTAGGCCCCTCCTCCCTCAGTATAAGAGGAGGCCGGCCCCCATACACCATGAGTTTATTTTTTATCCTGAGAGTAAAAGGCAGGACTCCCTCCTCCCTCCCATGTGTTTGTCTCTTTCTCAGTATATTACCTCTAGGGTCCCCCCCTGCCCTGTTTCAGGGGGTCTCGTTTATTTTCTGTCTCTTTCTTTCTTTTCCAGCTCCTATTTCCACAGGATCCTGCTTCCCGGCGTGTGGAGCGCAGTTTGCGTTCCACGGGCCGGACCGGAAATGACGTATCGGCATTTGGAGCGCATCTGCGTTCCACTGCGGCCGATGACCGGAAGTGACGTTTTTTCCATCATTTCCGGCTTCTACGGCGTCCGAAGCTCCGGAGAAATGAAGTACACTACTCAGGTATGCTATACAGGAGGAGGGGCCCTGTAGGTTCCTCCTTCTGGGTGTAACAGGATTCAGGTTTGGCGCCAAAACAGGTTTAAAACCTGCACTGAACTGGGTAGTCTTGCTGTCTTTCTTGGAAGCCAGCTGCTGATACACTGTGCTGTGATCAGAACTTGTGTATTGCATATTGAAGATGTCTAGAGAATCCTCTGTTTGGAAATCTACTGCCAAAAGACACCACCTAACCTGCAGAGAGTGTGGTGGGTACAGCTTAAGGTAATCAGAAGGATTCTGTTTCTTTTTAAGGTACTATGTACTTAGTCTGACAATCTTTTCAGATGTCCCCTTACCGGATGACAGTGAATTTACTACCTGTCTGGCATGCCGTCCCCGGATTCAGGTGAGATCTAATCCTGTAGGATTTAAAGGGATATTGCATCTGCATGTATTCTATGATCATGTTTCTATAGGATAAAGAGGAACCTACCATACAGGATGTGGTCATATGGGTTAGTGACCTTGTAAAGTCCTCTGTGGAGGGCCTTAAGGAGTCCCTCACTACTTCAAGGTAGGATACTCCATCTTTTGTCATCCATTTCCGGCCGAAGGGTTCCTTACACTCCCCTTCCCTTTTAGGGACCTAGGAGAGATCACGATGACTCCCCTTCAATCCCTGAAGGATTTACTGTCCTGGATGAAGTGTATTCCTCTGACTCTGACAGGGATATCAAAAAGAAAGAAAAGTTTTTGTTTAACCCTGACAGAATTTCTAAATTAATAAAATATGTAGAAGTAGCTACTGAGCTACCCTCTGAGGAGTCCTCCTCTGCTCCTCGAGCATTCAGGATGGATGATTTCATTTCAGAGCTAGTTAAAGAGGAATGGAAGAGACCCGATAAGGCCCCTGCCGTAGGTAAAAGATTTTGGGCCTTGTTCTCGCTAAACGAGGAGCAATCCAGTTCTTGGGTGGAACCCCCTAAAGTGGATGTAGCAATCTCTAAATTATCCAAAAATATCTTAGTTCCCGGAGACGATGGCTCTAGCCTCAGAGATCCTATGGATCGCCGTATTGAGGCATCTTTGAAAAGGGCCTATACTATGGCTGCGGGACAGGGTGCCATTGCCATCGCCAATCACGAAGTTTCCAAGGCACTGAGGAAGTGGCTCAAGAAAATGAAGGAGGATATTGACTCCGGGGTAAATAGAGATGACATATTAGAATCATTCAAGGAAATTAACCTAGCCATGGATTACATCTCAGATTCGGCCACTCATCAGGCTAGATTGGCTTCAAGATCCTTAGCCCTGTCCACAGCAGCCAGGAGAGCACTATGGCTCAGCCCATGGGCTGGAGACAATCCATCAAAGTTTAACCTATGCAATATCCCTTACACTCCTGGGAAATTGTTCGGTAAGGAACTAGATTCCCTTATGGAGGAACTCTCCGACCGCAAGGGTAAATCCTTGCCGGCAGCGAAGAAGTCCTTTCGGAGATATCGGGACAGGTCTCCTCAAAGAGAGAGACAATACCGATATAGAGGTAGAGGAAGAGGATCTGGAAATTCCAGGAGAGGGGGTGCTTCCAGAAGGAAGTCCCCCCCTAGGAAGAAGGAATTCTGACGCCGGGCTCCCTGTGGGAGGACGTCTGTCCCACTTCCTGCCAGCCTGGGAGAAGTGGGTCAAGGACTCGTGGGTCCTAAATATCGTCAGGAGGGGTTATGCGCTATCCTTAGAACAACTGCCACCAGAAAAGTTCAGAATTTCATTGCGTCTATCACCCGAGAAGCAAGCTGTTCTAGAAAGTTCAATTTTGGATCTAATCAAAATCTCCGCCCTGGAACCAGTACCTACGGAGGAAATAGGTCAGGGTGTTTACTCACCCGTATTTCTGGTTCCAAAACCTTCAGGGAAAGACAGACTCATCATAGACCTACGCTTCCTAAATCGTTTCATGGTGAAAAACAAATTCCGAATGGAGACTATAAAGTCAGTGAAGACGGTACTAAACAAAGGAGACCTTTTAGCATCAATGGACCTAAAGGATGCATATTTCCACATCCCAATATTCCAGGGTCACAGGAGGTTTCTGCGGATAGCTGTCTATGTGAGGGGACGAATACGTCATCTTCAATTCAAATCCCTCCCGTTCTGGATTACCTCGGCTCCATTTATCTTCACCAAGGTGATAGCTTCGATGGTGGCAGTTCTGAGGTTAAAAGGCATAAATATTATTCCCTACCTGGACGATTGGCTATTTATAGCCAGATCCCAGAACCTCCTCAACCAGAATGTCTCGACAAGAACTCGACATCAGAACTCGGATGGTTAGTCAATTGGGAGAAATCAGACCTAACTCCCTCTACAAGAAAGACCTACCTTGGGTTTATCATAGACTCCCAGGAAATGAGATTATTCCTCACTTCAGAGAGGAAGAAAAGAATTCTGGATGGGTACCGCTTTCTGAGAGTTCCTCGCCTGGTCTCTCTAAGGACTCTGATGAAGTATCTGGGACTCTTAACTTCAGCTACGGAGGCCGTTCCATGGGCCTTGTTCCATATGAGACCTCTTCAGTCGGAGGTTCTCCAACATTGGAACCGGAAAACCTCTGGCCTGGACAAAAGGATCAGACTTTCGCTATCCGTAAGACAAACTCTTCGGTGGTGGTCAAGTATAAAGGACGGAGCAAAAATAGAAGAGCCGAATTGGATCACCCTCACTACAGACGCATCAGGCAAAGGATGGGGAGCTCATCTAGCTCAGAGGACTATAAAGGGAGTTTGGACCTCGTCAGAAGTAAGCCTCTCGTCAAACGAGCTAGAGTTTAGAGCCATCTTCAATGCCCTAGTCCACTTCTCGGATCTTCTTCAGGGTCAAGCGGTAAAGGTAAGAACAGACAACATTGCTTCTGTATATTACCTAAGGAAACAAGGTGGCACCAGATCCAAACCCCTCCTCAAAGAGGTGGGAAAGATCTTGAAGTGGGCAGAATCAAATCTTGCCAGCCTTACAGCAGTCCATATCAAGGGGACTCTGAATATTCTAGCAGACAGTCTGAGTCGGAACCGGGCAATTCCAGGGGAATGGTCTCTGAACCCTGTGATTTTCAATCAGATAACCGCCAGATGGGGTCACCCGGAGATAGATCTGATGGCGACTCGTCGGAATACCAAACTTCCGAGATTCTGCTCACTGTACCCAGAAGACTATCCGGAGGTGGTGGATGCGATGACCATAGAATGGAGATTCAATCTGGCCTACATATTCCCACCGACGGCCATGATTCCCAGGATCCTGGTGAAAATCAGACAAGACAAGGCCTCAGTGATCGCAATAATTCCATTTTGGCCAAAGAGGTCCTGGTTCTCCCTGCTCATGTCCATGAGTCGGAAGAGATATTGGAAGCTCCCACCTTGGCCGGACCTGATTTCTCAGGGCACTCTGCTCTGTCACAATCTAGGGTCCCTGCACCTAACGGCCTGGCTTCTAACTTACCCCTATTAGAGGCCAAAGGCTTTTCTTCTAGGGTTAGGGAGACTCTCTCCCATTCAAGAAGTGACGCCACTAATAAATCCTACGCAAGAATCCTGAGGATCTTCAGTTCCTGGTGTTCTCAACGTCACTTAGACTCCAGCTCTCCTTCCGTACCTCAAATATTGGAGTTTCTGCAGGATGGATACGATAAGGGGTTATCCCCTAGTACATTGAAGGTCCAACTGGCCGCGTTGTCAGCATCACTTCATGTGAAATTTCTGCAGGTTCCAGAAGTAAAGGAATTCATCAGAGCAGTCTCCAGACTCCGACCCAGAATTTGTAGACCAGTCAGTCCCTGGGATCTTTCCTTAGTCTTGAGGACATTAAGTGGGGACCCTTTCGAACCTCTCCCTCAGATTCCTATAAAGAATTTAACCTTAAAGACGATCTTCCTAATGGCCATAACCTCTGCCAAACGCATAGGAGAACTTCAGGCTTTCTCCTCGGTAGAGCCATACACCACCTTTCTGGAAGATAAGGTTCTGCTCAAATTTCTCCCCACCTTTACACCTAAATGTCCCTCATTTTCTAACTTAAACCAGCTTGTAACAATTCCGAGGCTCCCAGTGGACTTGACATCCAAAGATACTGAACTAGCCAGTTTGGACGTGGTAAGGTGTTTAAAAATTTACTTACAGAGGACTCAGGAATTCAGGCGGTCTGAGAATCTCTTCATATCCTTCTCGGGGGAAAACAAAGGATTGAAAGCATCCAAACCATCAATATCAAGATGGATCTCAGAATGTATAAATCTTTCATATCATATTAATGAGAAGGATCCGCCAGAGTTCACTAGGGCTCACTCGACCAGATCAGTTGCCTCCTCTTGGGCTGAGAGGGCTCTTATCCCTCTAGAACAAATTTGCCAATCAGCCTCTTGGTCCACTCCGAGAACCTTCTTCAAGCACTATCGGATTGCGGCGTCCGAACCTTCAGGGTTTGCAGCCTCGGTGGTTTGCCAGGCTCTGCTTGGTTCCCACCCTAGGGATTAATTGTCGTCCTAAATCCCCATTATTGTGCCGCTGAGGGACGTAAGGGAAGAGTACATTTGATGGATAATGTGTTTTCCCTTAGTCCATCAGCGGCACAACTTTCCCTCCCTATTTTGGGACAAGGTGATGTTTTCTTTATAATTAACTCATGGTGTATGGGGGCCGGCCTCCTCTTATACTGAGGGAGGAGGGGCCTAATGATGATTTTATTAAAGTTTTAAGTTTACTATTAAAATTCCTTTTTTGTCCTGCCTAAGCTCACAGGGGCAATAATACCCCCCATTATTGTGCCGCTGATGGACTAAGGGAAAACACATTATCCATCAAATGTACTCTTCTATGTTGGGGTGTTCTAGTTCAACATCATTGCCTGTACTTTACTATTAGTGACCACCAGATGGCAGCGTTGTAATTGGCACATATTACACTATAGCACTTAAGCATATTTATATATATATATTTGGTTGGTTTACCGCACTGAGATCTTTCTCCCCCTCTGGCCTTAGTGTTATCTGTGTCATTCCCCATGGTAATTTTGAGTTTTCAATATTATGTATATGATGTATATGGTAATAAAGGATTTGTTATACTTCTAGATTATTTATGCAATTTCTTTGGTTGTGTGTATAGGTTTGGTTGCACAGAAGATTTATTTAGGCAGGACTTTGTTTTGGGTTGTCTGTCTAATACAGTAATCGAATGCAGCTGTCAAAGTTGACAGTTGCATCCGATTACCGAATGCAGCCGTTCCCTGGTGTCTAGTGGGGAGGATCGCTGCTCCAGGACATTGTCCCAAGGGAGCGATCCACACATCCTACCCCTTCCGTGGTCAGCGCCGTAATGGCGCTGATCCCGGCTGCAGCAGCCGGAAGCAATCAGTGTGCCTATCTCATGGATCTGTGCTGCATATCTATGCAGCACAGATCTCAATAAGAGATCAGTGCACTTATACTAGAAGTCCCCATGGGGGCTTCTAGTATAAGAGTAATAGTACAAACAAAAGTGTTATTGTAAGTAAAAAGCCCCCTCCCCTAATAAAAGTCAGAATCACCCCCCTTTTCCCATATTATAAATAATAAACAAGTAAATAAATAAACAAACATGTTTGGTATCGCTGTGTGCGTAATCGCCCGAACTATTAATTTATCCCATTCCCGATCTCGCAGGGTAAATGGTGTAAGCGCAAAAAAATCCCAAAGTGCAAAATTGTGCATTTTTGGTCGCATCAAATCAAGAAAAATTGTAATAAAAAGCGATCAAAAAGTCGCATATGTGCAATCAATGTACCAATAGAAAGAACACATCATGGCGCAAAAAATGACACCTTACACAGCCCCATAGACCAAAGGATAAAAGCGTTATAAGCCTGGGAATGGAGCGATTTTAAGGAACGTATATTTGTTAACAATGGTTTTAATTTTTTACAGGCCATCAGATACAATAAAAGTTATACATGTTACATATCGTTGTAATCGTAACGACTTGAGGAACATACATAACAAGTCAGTTTTACCCCAGGGCGAACGGCGTAAAAACGAAAAAAAATAAATAAATAAAAGAAATGCGTTTTGTCTTTCAATTTCATCACACTTTGAATTTTTTCCTGGTTTCGCAGTGTACTTTATGAAAAATTTCAGTCTGTCATTGCAAAGTACAATAAGTGATGCAAAAAATAAGGGCTCATGTGGGTCTCTAGATGGAAAAATGCAAGTGCTATGGCCGGAGGAAAAAAGGAAAACGCTAAAATTTTATTTGGCGGGGTCCTCTAAAGGTTAAAAAAAAGTGCTATATACCCAATTTCTATATGGACCCTTCTGATTGAAAGTGTGTATATCACATCCGTCTTATCCTGAGACACTAAAATACCTGGTGTATAGCATTATATCTTAAAAAATTGCTATATATATATATATATATATATATATATATATATATATATATATATAGACAATTTCTATAGTTGTCCTATATATTACAAGACATATATATATATATATATATATATATATATCAGAAAATACTGTTCTCATCTACAGGCCCGCTGCTGCCATGAGGCGGAATGAGTATTCCGCCTCAGGCGGCAGATTGTGTGCCCCTGCAGGTGGCGGCAAGATTTTCCCCGCCGCTGTAATTTTAGCTAAGTTTAACTTAGCTAAAATGACAGCCGCAGCCACGGCCTTACCACGCGCCGCTCACTCTCCCCGGCGTCCCCTTGTCACCCGTGACCTGGCATCCTTCTTCCTGATTGGTTGGGTGCCTGCGCCACGGACGTCCGCAGCGGCACTACGCGACTGAGGTCATGTCACCTGTCTCCAGGAAGCAGGAGTGCAGTTCTGGTCTTCATCTGAGGAATAGCGGTTTCCCTGCGTCGTGATAAGTTCCTGGGGTGGGAAGCAGTGGCGGACTGTAGCTCTGTAGCTGAGCTGTTAGCAGAGCAACAGGGGCTTCCGGATGAGCCCCTGCTGCTCTGATAACTTTCTCCAGCCCTGCACATAGAGCCAGCAGCACCCAGGGCCGCCATCAGGAATTTCGGGGCCCCATACAACCAAAGTGTCTGGGCCCCCCACATTAATAAAAAAAAAAAATATAGTGTGTTCGACCCACGCCTTGCTGGGAGGTATAATTTGGTTCAGATCAATTCTAGAGAACTGGCTCATATACTCCATTTTCCCCAGTGGCTTAAAATGTAACCTCTGTTATACAGTTATAAAATTGTAGCATTCTGAATACAGGGGAACCCCTACCCCACTCTTGTATAAGTTTTAGTTTCCATCATAATGAGCTCCGCTGGGCTTGTAGACACGCTATAAATTGTACGTTGCAAGGGTGAGTATAATGCACTGCATACAGAGCACAAGAGGCAGCTATACAAGTAAGTGTCTATTTGAATTGCACCGTGTTCACATTTAATTTCTACAATTTTATAACTGTATAACAGAGGTTACATTTTAAGCCACTGGGGAAAATGGGATATATGAGCCAGTTCTCTAGAATTGATCTCACACACAGACACCAGCACACATGTATACAGACACCAGCACACATGTATACAGACATACAGACACCAGCACACATGTATACAGACATACAGACACCAGCACACCAGGGCACGATGAAGTTTGAACTTCTGCAACCTGGAGAAATCACCTGATATCACCTGCAGTCCTATGTAACACCACATAACACAGTGGTATCTCTGAGTACAGATAATGTAGTAGATTTCACCTGCAGTCCTATGTAACAGCACAGATAACACAGTGATATCTCTGAGTATAGATCATGTAGTAGATGTCACCTGCAGTCCTATGTAACAGCACAGATAACACAGTGATATCCCTCTGAGTAAAGATAATGTAGATGTCACCTGCAGTCCTATGTAACAGCACAGATAACACAGTGATATCTCTGAGTACAGATAATGTAGTAGCTGTCACCTGCAGTCCTATGTAACACCACAGATAACACAGTGATATCTCTGAGTACAGATAATGTAGTAGTCACCTGCAGTCCTATGTAACACAACAGATAACACAGTGATATCTCTGAGTACAGATAATGTAGTAGCTGTCACCTCGGGGCGCCCCTACTAAATGATGTTCTACAAAATAAGAAAAGTGTCATAAAGGGACTCACAGGTGACGTCTTCTTTGATCTGAGGCGTCACTTTCCCTTTTCCTCTCCATCCGGCCCAGACCTCCATGATGATTCCTTCCAGATACGTTTCATCCCCTTAGAACCTGCGAGACAAACAATTTAGGCTCCGCACATTTCTAGCAACTTCCTTTCCTTTCTCCCCCCTGTAGGCTCCCATAGTAACTGCGCTGTGTGGGATGCCCCCTGTATGTAGGATCCCCTGCTGTGCTCCCTGTATGTAGGATTCCCAGCTGTGCCCCCATGAGCTAATAATGCCCCTAGAGGTGGCCCCCATGAACTAATAATGCCCCCAGAGGTACCCCCATGCACTAATAATGCCCCCAGAGATGCCCCTATGAGTTAATAATGCCCCCAGAGGTGCCCCCATATACTAATAATGCCCCCAGAGGTGCCCCCATACACTAATAATGCCCCCAGAGGTGCCCCCATACACTAATAATGCCCCCAGAGGTGCCCCCATACACTAATAATGCCCCCAGAGGTGCCCTTCATATACTAATAGTGCCCCCATATACTAATAATGCCCCCAGAGGTGCCCCCATATACTAATAATGCCCCCAGAGGTGCTCCCACATACTAATAATGCCCCCAGAGGTGCCCCCTTATACTAATAATGCCCCCAGAGGTGCCCCCATATACTAATAATGCCCCCAGAGGTACCCCCATGAGCTAATAATGCCCCCAGAGGTGCCCCCATGAACTAATAATGCCCCCAGAGGTGGCCCCCATGAACTAATAATGCCCCCAGATGTACCCCCATACACTAATAATGCCCCCAGAGATGCCCCCATGAGTTAATAATGCCCCCAGAGGTGCCCCCATGAACTAATAATGCCCCCAGAGGTGCCCCCATATACTAATAATGCCCCCAGAGGTGCCCCCATATACTAATAATGCCCCCAGAGGTGCCCCCATATACTAATAATGCCCCCAGAGGTGCCCCCCATGAACTAATAATGCCCCCAGAGGTGCCCCCATACACTAATAATGCCCCCAAAGGTGCCCCCATACACTAATAACGCCCACAGAGGTGCCCCCATACACTAATAATGCCCCCAAAGGTGCCCCCATACACTAATAATACCCCCAGAGGTGCCCCCATACACTAATAATGCCCCCAGAGGTGCCCCCATACACTAATAACGCCCCCAGAGGTGCCCCTAAAAAACAACAACATCCTACTCACCTAATCCGCGCTGTGCAGGCAGCAACTCTTCCTCCTCCTCTTCGGGCTCCATCTTGCGAGCCGCAGGGACGGGACTTCCGGCAGACGTGATGACGTCACATCATCACGCCTGCCGGAGGGGCACATGATCACGGCCCGGCCTCCCATAGGCTGCTGGTATGAAGTGCCGGCAGCCTATGGGAGAGAATACAGGAGGAGGACGCTGACAGGTCCTTCTCCTGTATTCTGATCGCTTTAATGTTCCGCCCGCAGTGCGGGCGGAACATTAAAGCGATCAGTGCATCCCGAGAAGCTGCGTGGCCGCAGCTTCTCGGGGTGCTCAAAAACAGGTGGCAAGGGGGGCTGTGCGGGCCCCCCTAGCGTAGCGGTCGGGGGGCGGCGGCCGGCGGGCCCGCCGGGCCCCCCCCCCCGTGTCTCTTAGGGTCCGGGCCCCATACGGCAGTACTACTTGTACTGCCCTATCGGCGGCCCTGGCAGCACCTGACAGCGTCTCCTCCCCTGACCCGGCCTGATGGAAGCGTCTATGTAAGTCCGGCTCTCCACTATCTCCCTATGGCTGAGCTGAAGGGGAGAGGGGAGGGTGGTGTCACCATGGAACCAGGGCCGATAGTTCCCAGTGCCTTAAATGATGTTCCTCCTTCAGAAATGCCCCCTCCCCCCTCTGTTCTCTCTCCTTCCGCTCTGACAGACCTCCTGCTGCCTGGGTTTGCAAGCAGATGTCAGGACAGGAAGGTAAGGGAGGATGGGGATGTCTTCAGATATAGTGCAGCTCCCTGCCTGCCATATACCTCCCCCTCACCTATATACCTGCTCCCTGCCTGCCATATACCTCCCCCTCACCTATATACCTGCTCCCTGCCTGCCATATACCTCCCCCTCACCTATATACCTGCTCACCCTGCCGGCCATATATCTCCCCCTCACCTATATACCTGCTCCCTGCCTGCCATATACCTCCCCCTCACCTATATACCTGCTCCCTGCCTGCCATATACCTCCCCCTCACCTATATACCTGCTCCCTGCCTACCATATACCTCCCCCTCACCTATATACCTGCTCCCTGCCTACCATATACCTCCCCCTCACCTTTAGACCTGCTCCCTGCCTGCCATATACCTCCCCCTCTCCTATATACCTGCTCCCTGCCTGCCATATACCTCCCCCTCACCTATATACCTGCTCACCCTGCCGGCCATATATCTCCCCCTCACCTATATACCTGCTCCCTGCCTGCCATATACCTCCCCCTCACCTATATACCTGCTCCCTGCCTGCCATATACCTCCCCCTCACCTATATACCTGCTCCCTGCCTACCATATACCTCCCCCTCACCTATATACCTGCTCCCTGCCTACCATATACCTCCCCCTCACCTTTAGACCTGCTTCCTGCCTGCCATATACCTCCCCCTCTCCTATATACCTGCTCCCTGCCTACCATATACCTCCCCTAACCTATATACCTGCTCCCTGCCTGCCATATACCTCCCCCTCACCTATATACCTGCTTATGGGGGGCAGGCTATTGTATATGGGGGGCAGGCTATTGTATATGGGTGCTCCCTGCCTGCCATATACCTCCCCCTCACCTATATACCTGCTTATGGGGGCAGGCTATTGTATATGGGGGCAGGCTATTGTATATATGGGGCAAGCTATTCTATATGGTGGGACAGGCTATTCTTTATGGGGGGCAGACTATTCTATATGGTGGGGCAAGCTATTCTATATGGTGGGGCAGACTATTCTATATGGTGGGGAAGGCTATTCTATATGGGGGCAGACTATTTTATATGGGGGCAGACTATTCTATATGAGGGGGCAGGCTATTCTATATGGTGGGGCAGGCTATCCTATATGGTAGGGCAGGCTATTCTATATGGGTATATTACAAAGTGGGGGGACTTTTTTATATGGGAATGTTACAAGGCGGGGGAGCTATTTTATATTAGGCTATTACAAAGGGGGGAACTATTCTATATGGGAACATTACAAAAGAGGGGCCTATTCTTTATGGTGATTTTACAAAGGGGGGCTATTTTATATGGGGATGTTACAAAGTGTGTGTGTGGGGGGGGGGGGGGTAATTTTATATGGGGATGATACAAAGTGGGGACCACTATTTTCAGGCACAAACTGCGCTTAACTGCTTATATGGGGGCACAGAGGGAGCAGAGATTACTGTGTAAAGCAATACTCCTGGGGGGTTTGTATATAGATGTGGATGATGCTGGAGCGAGGAACCTAAAATGTTTGTCCGGTAGATCCTGCTGAGAGTAGTCACAGCCAGAGAAGTCTTCATGATGGCCGAGCAAGAAAAAGCGACCAACTTCAGCAAAAACGTCACTTGCATTTCATGCAGAGAAGACGTCTCCTTGTGAGTAGATGTAATTGCATTATAATCAATCCATTTATAATCATTATTTTTATTACCAGCTGAAGTGTCACAGTGACAGCCGCAGCCGGCAATGTATGTAAGTCAGAGGTGCTGCTGTAGCTCGGTTCCGCCTCTGTGACACTTTTGCTAGTAATGAAATGGAGAATTATAAAAGTTTACACTGGCTAAAGGTCCTGTCACTTATACTGTATCTCCCTCGCACCTTTCTACTGCTCTGCACTTGGTTTGGACCTCAAAGATTCCCTTTAATGGCATGTTCATACATAATCAATTGCAGATTTGATGCTGCTAAAATACATAAATATGCAACATCAAATCCACAGTAGATTATGTTTTATCTTTATTTTTATGTGTTGATGATGGGGTTCACATATTTAAGTAAGTAGTTAGGAACATGGTGGAATAAAGCAGAATTCGCCACAGCACGTATAGTACACTGCTATCTATAATATATTGGCGATGAATGGTATGTGGGCTGCTAAGGTTTGAGTGCCAGGGCTGATTTCAAGTCCCAGTCCGGCCCTGCCTCCCCCTCACCTATATACCTGCTCCCTGCCTGCCATATACCTCCCCCTCACCTATAGACCTGCTCCCTGCCTGCCATATACCTCCCCCTCACCTATAGACCTGCTCTCCCTGCCTGCTGTATACCACCCCCTTTTATAGACCTGCTCCCTGCCTGTCATATATCTCCCCCTCACCTATAGACCTGCTCCCTGCCCGCCATATACCTCCCCCTCACCTATATACCTGCTCCCTGCCTGCCATATACCTCCCCCTCACCTATAGACCTGCTCCCTGCCTGCCATATACCTCCCCCTCACCTATAGACCTGCTCCCTGCCCGCCATATACCTCCCCCTCACCTATATACCTGCTCCCTGCCTGCCATATACCTCCCCCTCACCTATAGACCTGCTCCCTGCCTGCCATATACCTCCCCCTCACCTATATACCTGCTCTCCCTGCCTGCCATATACATCCCCCTCACCTATAGACCTGCTCCCTGCCTGCCATATACCTCCCCCCCACCTATAGACCTGCTCCCTGCCTACCATATACCTCCCCCTCACCTATAGACCTGCTCCCTGCCTGCCATATACCTCCCCCTCACCTATAGACCTGCTCTCCCTGCCTGCCATATACCTCCCCCTCACCTATAGACCTGCTCCCTGCCTGCCATATACCTCCCCCCCACCTATAGACCTGCTCCCTGCCTGCCATATACCTCCCCCTTACCTATAGACCTGCTCCCTGCCTGCCATATACCTCCCCTAACCTATATACCTGCTCCCTGCCTGCCATATACCTCCCCCTCACCTATATACCTGCTCCCTGCCTACCATATACCTCCCCCTCACCTATAGACCTGCTCCCTGACTGCCATATACCTCCCCCTCACCTATAGACCTGCTCCCTACCTGCCATATACCTCCCCTAACCTATATACCTGCTCCCTGCCTGCGATATACCTCCCCCTCACCTATATACCTGCTCCCTGCCTGCCATATACCTCCCCCTCACCTATAGACCTGCTCCCTGCCTGCCATATACCTCCCCCTCACCTATAGACCTGCTCTCCCTGCCTGCCATATACCTCCCCCTCACCTATAGACCTGCTCCCTGCCTGCCATATACCTCCCCCCCACCTATAGACCTGCTCCCTGCCTGCCATATACCTCCCCCTCACCTATATACCTGCTCCCTGCCTACCATATACCTCCCCCTCACCTATAGACCTGCTCCCTGCCTGCCATATACCTCCCCCTCACCTATAGACCTGCTCTCCCTGCCTGCCATATACCTCCCCCTCACCTATAGACCTGCTCCCTGTCTACAGAATACATCTCCTCACCCATATACCTGCTCCCTGCCTGCCATATACCTCACCCTAACCTATATACCTGCTCCCTGCCTACAGACTATATCCCCCTCACCTATATACCTGCTCCCTGCCTACAGAATACATCTCCCTCACCTATATACCTGCTCCCTGCCTTCAGAATACATCTTCCTCACCTATATATCTGCTCCCTGCCTACAGAATGCATGTCATTAACTATATACCTGCTCCCTGCCTTCCCAACACATCTCCCTCACCTATATACCTGCTCCCTGCCCACAGTCCCATGGGGCGCCATTTTAATTTTCACCTCAGGCAGCAGAAAAGCTAGAATCGGCCCTGCTCATCTACCAAGTGTAGAAATCATAATTTGAATATAAAGTCATAGCACAGCGGCAGCAGGAAACCTCACAAAGCGTTTCAGGCCGAGGGCAGGGCAGAGAGTCTGGCTCAAGGGGCATAAGAGGAAGTAGCGCAGGAAGAGGGTCTGAGGCAGGCCTGAGCTTCCTTTGTCACACCAGGATCGTGTCCACACGTCTAATTCCACAGTTCTGGAGTGGCTGGCTCACACTTCGATGTCCACAAGGATGAGTAGTGAGAAAGCCAGCTAGGTATCTGTAGGTACCTCGGACATGGCCCTGACTTGGCACGGGCACACAGCAATTCCCCCACCTCCTCCATCTGACATCCTCAGCAACATCCCGCTAACTTTTGACCCGCCGCCTGCAAGGGAACTGTTGGCGTCTATGAGCAGCGAACTGCTCTTTGATGACAATGAGCACGTGGGAGAAGATACAGGGGACAATCAAGTTCAGGGCATAGCTGTGTCAGAGGCGATATCAGAGCAGGCCCATGTTAGGCCTGGCAGGAGAGCAGTAGGCAGTAGACGTGAGAGGGCTGGGCAGGAGCCTGATGAGGATGATAGCATCATTCTGGAACAGGATGATCCTACATCGAATGTTACATGGGATCCACGGCAGGATTTGGCTTATTCGACAGATTCGTCAACCAGGAATCCGTCCGCCAGCAGGCCCGCCACAACTAAGAAGCAGACAGGCAGCAGTAGTAAGCTAACAAGTCGGAAGCGTAGCCGGGACCAGCAGATGCCCACTGGGGAAACCTCCTCCACTGCAACTCCTAGTATCTGCAGCGCCCACCCATCCTTGCAGCCTGTCGATGCTAGTGCCCGGAGCTATGTGGTCATCTGTCGCCTGTGCGACAGGTGCATTAAAAGAGGCAAAAGTTGCCATCCTGGCACCAGCACCATGGCTGCCCATATGAAGCGCCACCACCTTTCTGCCTGGGAGAAACTGGGTAATAGTGGGTCACAGCAGGCCCAGGCAGAGCCACGGTCAACAGCAGCAGGAAGCAGCAGTAGTCAGGGGGGCCTTTCACAGAGTCAGACCTCCTCTGTGGAAGGGAGTGTGGATTCACTCCCTTCTTCGGCTGGTGGCCCCTGTGTTGCTAACAGTAGGCAGCCTGTCATCATGGAGTCCCTATACCAGAGGCAGACATATGCACCCAGCAATCCCGCAGCAGTCAAGCTGAATGCCCACCTGGCCAGGTTGCTGGTGCTCCAGGCTCTGCTGTTTAAAGTTGTCAACTCGGCACCTTTCCATGAACTGATGTCATATGCGGAGCCATGGTGGAAGGTGCCAAGTCGACACTACTTTTCCAACACAGCCCGGCCATGTATAGCTATGTTCGCGAAAAGGTTGCTGACTTGCTGAGCCATTCAGTAAGCAGACATGTACATTTAACCACAGACATCTGGAGCTGTAATTATGGGCAAGGGCAGTATATGTCCATTACTGCTCAGTGGGTAAATGTAATATGGCCGGCGGACCCCCAGCAACTTGGCCAGGGAAGGGCGATGACACCACCCCATTGTCACAGCAGGGTTTCTGTGTTGCGGTCCTCCTCCACCTCCTCCACCTCCTCCAGTAGACCCAAAGCCTCATCAACCGCCAGTGTTCCTCCCTTGTACCACTTGGTTGTAGCACGGAGGTGTCACGCTGTGCTGCATCTAGCCTGCCTGGGTGAAAGGAGACACAGGGGTAGAGCTGCACCGCCTGCTCGAGACGGAAATCCTCTCGTGGCTGACTCCACGCCATCTTAAAGTTGGGACGGCGGTGAGTGACAATGGGAGCAACATTCTCTCCGCGCTGCGTCGAGGAGGTATGAGGCACGCCCCGTGTATGGCACATGTTTTAAACCTAACAGTTACACACTTTCTAAAGTCTTCATCCCATTTACAGACTCTGCTGTCAATGGCTCGAAAACTGTATAACCATTTCAGCCATTCAAGTCGCTCTCACCACATCTTCCTCGACCTGCAGCAGAGGAATTGTCTTCCCAACCATCGTCTCATTTGCGATGTAGCCACGGGGTGGAACTTCACCCTCCACATGCTGGAGCGGCTCTATGAGCAGAGGAAGACCATGAGTGACTTCCTCTTGATGCAGGCGGACACGGCGACTCCCCTGTGTAACCTGGAGCTTGGGCAGTGGCAGCTCATGCGTGACACCAGCCGCTTGCTATGACCCTTTGAGGAGCCTACCTTTCTGGTCAGTGGGCAGGACACAGGACTTAGCGCCATCATACCCATGCTTCTTGTACTGGAGCTGATGTGACTCAGTGGCGAGGGTGAAGAGGTCTTGCCACTGTCGCAGCCTGGGTCGCTGGAGGAAGGTTTGGTGGAAGAGGAGGGAGAGGAAGTTGAGGAGGAGGAGGACCTGAATGCACAGGAACTCTTAGGGGAGACGGGTGGAGGAGAAGGAGATGAGCCTTCCTGCCAGACCAGAGGGTGACCAGAGGAGGATATGCAGGGATATGAGGAGGATGGAGGCAGTACCCATTGGCAGTATGCTGTGGAGACAGAGGCGGGAACTATTTCCCACTCCCTGGTGGAAAGGGCTAAGCGCATGTTGATATGCTTTCAGGTCGACCCACGCTTGCAAAGGATTTATCAACGGGACGAGTTCTGGCTGGCCACACTACTGGACCCACGGTATCGCAACAAGCTGTGTGAATCCATTTACCCTTCCCAACGGAAGGAAAAAATGAACTATTATAGAGAGGAGCTGGGTGCACAGGTTGGAACACGACGCTCTCATTCACGCCATTCCCACCAGGGCCACACCAGCAGCGCTGCCTCCTCCACATCCTACTCTACCAGCTTGGGTGGCATGAGCAGTGGCACCAGTCTGATGTCCATGATGCTTGCTTTCATGCAGCCACAGGCAGGGGTAACAGGAGCACCCGCACAGCAGCAGGACATGGCGGCACACTTCAAACAGCAAGTCCAGGTGTTTTTGGACTCTACATTGCCACCTAACGTCCCCGAACCCCTGGACTACTGGGTGGGAAAATTAGATGTCTGGCCACAATTCTGTATTTGCTTTGGACATACTCTCCTGTCCGGCCAGCAGTGTGTCATTCGAGTGAGTTTTCAGCGCAGCCGGTCATATTGTCAGTCCCAGGAGAACCAGAATGTCCTGTGATAAGTGTGGAGCGTCTGACTTTGATCAAAATGAACACCACATGGATAGATAAGGACTTAGTGACACCTGCTCCTGATACCACAGAGTAGGATTTGGTTGTGTTGTCACCAAGATGTAGGACCTTTTCTGCTTCTATTATGGCCTATATGTGAACTAGACCGTACTGGTCATTCCACCATTCCTGCTGCTGCTGCTGCCGCCCTGCTACCTCTCGCCTGTCCATAGACCTCATTATTCCGCTTCCGCTGCTCATGCCTACATGCTGGCTACTGCCACTCCTGCCCTGGCCTCCATATAGGCTACTGCTGGGCCTTCACTGGCCTCCATGTTGACTACTTCTGCTCCTGCCCTGGCCTCCATGTTGGCTCCTGCCGCTCCTGCCCTGGCCTCCATATAGGCTACTGCTGGGCCTTCACTGGCCTCCATGTTGAATACTTCTGCTCCTGCCCTGGCCTACATGTTGGCTACTGCCGCTCCTGCCCTGGCCTCCCTGTTGGCTATTGTTGCTCCTGCCTGGCCTCCATGTTGGCTACTGCTGCTCCTGCCCTGGCCTCCATATAGGCTACTGCTGGGCCTTCACTGGCCTCCATATAGGCTACTGCTGCTCCTGCCCTGGCCTCTATGTTGGCTCCTGCTGCTCCTGCCCTGGCCTCCCTGTTGACTACTGCTGCTCCTGTACTGGCCTCCTTGTTGGCTACTGCTGCTCCTGTACTGGCCTCCTTGTTGGCTACTGCTGCTCCTGTACTGGTCTCCTTGTTGGCTACTGCTGCTCCTGTACTGGTCTCCTTGTTGGCTACTGCTGCTCCTGCCTGGCCTCCATGTTGGCTACTGCTGCTCCAGCCCTGGCCTCCATATAGGCTACTGCCGCTCCTGCCCTGGCCTCCCTGTTGACTACTGCTGCTCCTGTACTAGCCTCCTTGTTGGCTACTGCTGCTCCTGCCTGGCCTCCATGTTGACTACTGTTGCTTCTGCCCTTGGCTCCATGTTGGCTACTGCTGGGCCTTAACTGTCATCTAGGTTGACTACTGCTCTGCCTGCCCTTGCCTCAATGTTGGCTACTGCTGGGCCTTGACTGGCATCTAGGTTGACTACTGCTGTGCCTGCCCTTGCCTCAATGTTGACTACTGCTGGGCCTTGACTGGCATCTAGGTTGACTACTGCTGTGCCTGCCCTTGCCTTAATGTTGACTACTGCTGTGCCTGCCCTTGCCTCAATGTTGGTTACTGCTGGGCCTTGACTGGCATCTAGGTTGACTACTGCTGTGCCTGCTCTTGCCTCAATGTTGACTACTGCTGTGCCTGCCCTTGCCTCAATGTTGGCTACTGCTGGGCCTTGACTGGCATCTAGGTTGACTACTGCTGTGCCTGCCCTTGCCTCAATTTTGGCTACTGCTGGGCCTTGACTGGCATCTAGGTTGACTACTGCTGTGCCTGCTCTTCCCTCCTTGTTGGCTACTGCTGCTCCTGCCTGGCCTCCATGTTGGCTACTGCTGATCATCAATCCAAACTCAAAATGTGCACCAACTTATGTCGGATGTGGTGTGCCAGACTTTAAGGGAACGCCTCAAATCCCCTGCACAATGAAACTTCAAGAAAAAATTTACTTGTGTGTGATTATGCATTGAATGATCTTTCTATTGTAATTGCAAAATATTAAATATAAAAAGAAAAAGAGAACTGCAACAGTTGTCAGTACATTTTTTCTTGAAGTTTCATACTGCTGATCCTGCCTGCCCTCCATGTTTACTACTGTTGCTCCTGCCTGCCCTCCATGTTGGCTACTGCTGATCCTGCCTGGCCTCCATGTTGGCTACTGCTGCTCCTGCCTGGCCTCCATGATGGCTAATGCTGATCCTGCCTGGCCTTCATGTTGGCTACTGCTGCTCCTGCCTGTCCTCCATGTTGGCTACTGCTGCTCCTGCCTGGCCTCCATGTTGACTACTGCTGCTCCTGTACTGGCCTCAAATGACTATTGCTGGACCCTCCAATGACTACTGTTTCTCCTTCACTGAATTTGTGACCTTTTTCCTGCATAGACCCTGTAATGGTGAATTTCCTGCATAGACCCTGTAATGGTGAATTTCCTGCATAGACCCTGTAATGGTAAATATTGAAGTCTTAAAAAAAAAAAAAAAAAATTGACTTTGAGATATCAAAAAGATAATGATGTTACTGACATGGGGAGCCCTAAATTCAACCAAATACACTACCCCCGTATCATATATATGCTTTAAACTATGAAATCCGTAGAAATCCAAAATTCGGTCGGAACGAACTTTTCGAAAAAATCCGAAAGTCCGGTCGGACCGAGCTTTTGAAAAGTTCGCTCATCTCTAAGCAATACATCTGTGTACACTGTACTACAACGCCCAGCATATCCTGAGGGCTGCAGACTGTCAGTAAATGCTGGGAGTTGTAGTGCCTGCAGCTGTTGTAGTTGAGTCCTATACCCTAGAGGCGTTGTGGAAGATCAGAATATATAGATCTGAGGGCTCAGTGTATGGAATTGACCCCAGAACAGCACTAATAGGTGATAGAACAAAAACATTACCACCATACTGTCACACTGTTACCATAATATCACCATACTGTAACACTGTTACCATATTATCACCATACTGTCACACTGTTACAATCGCTTTCTCAATCACCTCAATATAGACGTCATCACGTTTACAGTATCTTTGAACCTTTTTGCTCGTCATCTCCATAACCCTGTCTCTGTAACGTACACAGGCCTGTCTCAAAACCTCAACGTCTTGTTTGCAGTAGGCCTTTAGTTCAGTCTGAAAGTCAAACGTGCTGTTCTTTTGACACGCATCCCACTCTAGAAACTCCTTTTTCTCACTAGGCATCATATACTCAACACCACAAAATTCAACAGCCGGTAGGGGGCCAACATAGTTCTTATTTTCTTCAGTGTTAAGAAAGTGTGGGAAGTGACCCTTTGAACCTGAAAATCCCATAGCCTGCGGCAATTTGCTAAGCTTCATAGGTATGAAATTCAGAGAATCTATGAACCTTAAGTTCAAATCAGGTAACGTAACACACAAAAGTTTGCCGCCTTGAGTAATCATTTTAACTACCAACTTCTCACTAATCAGTTCCATCACAATAAAGTAACAATCGTACCTTCCAGCATTGTGCGCTATTAAAGTATAGCCATCAAATCTGCCATTGGTAAAGAAACGTACTAATTCCTGCCTGCAATTCTTGCCCTCAAATTCCGACCAACCATTTCCGCACAATGTTGTAGCGTAAATGTAATTCGGTATGTGTGTACCTGTCTCTTGCATGCATTCAAAGTCATAGAAAATGTATAAATCAGTCTCCTCCTGCAGCTTGTAAGGCTGCATGTAACACAGATGCTTATCAAATCTATGCAAACGGGCACCACAGATGCTACAGCGAAAACCGCTACATTTATGTGCATGTGTTATACACAAAGCGGCAACAGCTATCGCAAAATGTCTTCACTCTACAGAATTCAAACTTCTCTCGCGCTAGTTGGTTATGCCGCTCTAAACATTCCCCTGACTGACAAAAAACACGACAAGTAGGACAACGCGGCTGCGCTCCTTCACTTTCAACACAATCCTGATCTTGGCAAGCCCTGCAAAAATACTGGCAATGATTCCCTTTGTGGTGAAACACAGAGCTACATTTTTCACAAAAGTAACATTCACCAATAAAACCCTTCATGTCTTTGATGCCGTAATAATGCTCATCATGATGCAGAATGTATACAATTTTACCAGTAGGTTCCTTCCCTGTGTCAAAATAGCGCCAATCACCACGGCTGTGATACATAACTTTAATGGTGATATCCATGTATTCCTCAAAATGTGTAATGTCGCTAAAACTCACTAACTCGGAATCAGGAATAGCCAAATCAGAATGTATCTGCTGCGCCTGTTCCAATAAGCGTGCATCACTTACATCGCCGTCAGGCGTCAGGGCACACAAGCTAGCCGCTAAGCACAAATTAGAGGTGTAATTATTAAAATCATACAACCAGCGCCTTTTCTGGTGAATGATCTGGCTGTAGGCAATAGATTTCAAACAGCGTTTTCCGCCGCCTCTTCTATTCCTCACGACTGTGACTACAAGTTTCAGACAATCACTGCTTAAAACCTGAGCATTGCTCTGCAAGGCATTGGCTACAGCATTTAACCCCTTAGTGACTGCCATGCTGCCTTTTCACGGCGGTCACTAATGGGCTTTATTCCGATGCGTACGCCTTTTAACGGCGTACGCATCGGAACGAATAGCCGCCCGGCGGCGGCTGCAGAGCGGGTGATCAGCAGTCAGTGTGACCGCTGTGTGACCGCTGACACCCTGTAACTGCCCGGAGCGGAGGATTCTCCGCTCCGGGCAGTTTAACCCGTTAAATGCCGCTGTCAAACTATGACAGCGGCATCTAACGGATCCCGGACGGCGCCGTGGGTCACTTACGTGATCACGATGTCCCGCGGTGCCGTCCGGGGTCCCGATGTCTCCATAGTGAAGGTCCCCGGGGTCACCATGGAGATGCCTCATGCTGACAGGGGTGGCTGTGGCTATTGCCTGTCAGCATGAGGCATGATACAATACATTGCAGTACATTGTATCAGTGATCTAAGTATTTTACACTAGTGTACAGTAATGTACACTAGTGTAAAAGTAAAAAAAGTGAAAAAAAATGTGCACCAAACACAACACAGCCCCCCCCCCCATAATAAAAATGCATTATATTCCCTATGCCCAATAAAAAGTGACATAAAAGTGATCAAAAACACAAATCCTATACATATTTGGTATCGTTACGTCCGTAACGACCCAATCTATCAAACTATATCAATAATTATATCGCACGACACACGCTGTAAAAAAAAAAAACTGTACCAGAATAGCTGTATTTTATCAATTCACTTTAGAAAATATGTCATAAAACAGATCAAAAAGTCATATACATGTAAAACTTGGTATCAATAGAAACTACAGATCTTCCCACAAAAAATAAGCCCAAAACCAGCTCTGTCGCGCAAAAGATGAGAACGCTATGGATCTTGCAATGCGGCGACAGTTTTTGTGGGTTTTTGTTAGGAAGATAGTTTCTATTGCGCCAAAGTGATAATAGTTAAAAAAAAACCTATACAAATGTAGTATCGCTGTAACCGTAGTGACCCAAAGAATACGTGTATTATGTTATTAGTGACCGCCAATACGGATTTTTACGGCGATCACTAATGGGCTCTATTCTGCTGCCATCGGCTCTTTATGGCGATGGTGCAGAATAGTGCAGCAGCGCCGGTAATGCCCGCAGCCCCCTCCTCTCAGCTACCTCTGGTAGCTGAGGGGTTGGGGCAGAGTGTGGGGTCAGTCCCGGCAAGTCCCCTCACCGGCGATCGCTGTTATTATCAGTATAACGGCGGCCACCGGTAACAGACATTGCCAGCGCAGCTGAACGCTTTCATCTCTTCTCACCGTGAATCCACAGTGAGAGGAGATGAGAACATGTCCCCCCCTGTCCCCAGAATTAACCCTAGTGACCTGGTCACTGACCCTCCCCTCCCAGGGCGGCCATCTGAGCCAAGATGGCCGCCGCCATCTCTGTGAACAGACTCTGTTCACAGTGATGGATTCCTAAAAATGATCAAAGCTTCATTCTCTCCACCACCGGCAATGATCGGTGACCACCCGGTGTGGTCCCAGTACAAGTGATCAGCGGTATATACTATATACCACTGATCCCTTGTTCCAAATGGTGCCAGCACTTTTTTACACCTGTCACCAAAGTCAAGTGCCCTGGATTACCCGTAACCACCCTGGATTACTTGTAACCACCCCAGATTACCTGTAACCACCCCAGATTACCTGTAACCACCCCAGATGGCCCGTCACCACCCCAGATTACCTGTAACCACCCCAGATTGCCCGTAACCACCCCAGATTGCCTGTAACCATCCCAGACAGTCCATAACCATCCCAGACAGCCCATAACCACCCCAGACTGCCCGTCACCACCCCAGACTGCCCGTTACCACCTCAGATTGCCCGTCATTACCCCAGATTGCCCGTCACTACCCCAGATTGCCCGTATCCCCCCCAGATAGCCCATAACCATTCCAGACTGCCTGTAACCACCACAGATTGCCCGTAACCACCCCAGATTGCCACAGACTGTCTGTAACTACCCCAAATTGCCTGTAACCACCCCAGATTGCCCGTCACCACCCCAGATTGCCTGTTGCAACCCCAGATAGTGAACACCACCAAATTGCCCGTCACCACCCCAGATAGCCAGTGAACACCCCCAGATTGCCCATCACCACCCCAGATAGCCAGTAACCACCCCTAGATAGCCAGTAAAAACCCCAAGATTGCCCATAACCACCCCATACAGCCAGTAACCACCCCAGATTACCTGTAACCACCCTAGATTACCTGTAACCACCCTAGATTGCCCGTCACCACCCCAGATTGCCCGTAACCACCCCAGATTGCCTGTTACCACCCTAGATTGCCTGTAATCTCCCCAGATTGCCCGTCACCACCCCAGATTGCCCGTAACCACCCCAGATTGCCTGTAACCACCCTAGATTGCCTGTAATCTCCCCAGACTGCCCGTCACCACCCCAGATTGCCCGTAACCACCCCAGATTGCCTGTTACCACCCTAGATTGCCTGTAATCTCCCCAGATTGCCCGTCACCACCCCAGATTGCCCGTAACCACCCCAGATTGCCTGTAACCACCCTAGATTGCCTGTAATCTCCCCAGACTGCCCGTCACCACCCCAGATTGCCCGTCACCACCCCAGATTGCCCGTCACTACCCCAGATTGCCCGTCACTACCCCAGATTGCCCGTAATCTCCCCAGATTGCCCTTATCCCCCCCAGATAGCCCATAACCATTCCAGACTGCCTGTAACCACCACAGATTGCCCGTAACCACCCCAGATTGCCACAGACTGCCTGTAACTACCCCAAATTGCCTGTAACCACCCCAGATTGCTCGCAACCACCCCAGATTGCCCGTCACCACCCCAGATTGCCTGTTGCAACCCCAGATAGTGAACACCACCAGATTGCCCGTCACCACCCCAGATAGCCAGTGAACACCCCCAGATTGCCCATCACCACCCCAGATAGCCAGTAACCACCCCTAGATAGCCAGTTAACACCCCAAGATTGCCCATAACCACCCCATTCAGCCAGTAAACACCCCTAGATTGCCCGTAACCACCCCATATTTACCGTGACCACCCCAGATTGACCGTAACCACCCCAGATTGGCACAGGCTGCTCGTAACCACCCCAGATTGCCCATAACCCCACCAGATTGCCTGTTGCCACCTCAGATAGCCAGTAAACACCCCGAGATTGTCCATTACCACCCCAGATAACCAGTAAACACCCACATATTGCCTGTAACTAAAATGACACTCCTTCTCTTCTGAGCCCTGCTGTGTGCCCATACAGTGGTTTATGCCCACATATGGAGTACCATTGTACTCAGGAGAACCTCCATTACAAATTTTGGGGTGCTTTTTCAAACTAAACAAACATGTTATTGGAAAAATTCTATTTTTTCATTTTTACTGTCTTCTTTTGAATACTTTCCTCTAATACCTGTGGGGTCAAAATGGTCACCACACCAAAAGATGTATTCTTTGAGGGGTGCACTTTCCTAAATGGGGTGACTTTTGGAGGGGGTTATTCTGCTGACACTACAGGGGCACTGCAAACGCACCTGGCGCTCAGAAACTTCTTCAGCAAAATCTGAACTGGAAATGCTAATTGGTGCTCCTTCCCTTCTGAGCCCCGCTGTGTGCCCATACAGTGGTTTACGCCCACATATGGGGTACCATTCTACTCAGGAGAACCTGCGTTACAAAATTTGGGGTGCATTTTCTCTTATGTTTATTATGAAAATGAGATACTTTAATCTTAACAAATATATTATTGGAAAATTTCTATTTTCCATTTTTTTCCGGCCTAATTGTGAATACTTTCCTCCAGCCCCTGTAGGGTTAAAATGCTCATTATACCCCTAGATTAATTCTTTAAGGTGTTTAGTTTCCAAAATGGGGTCACTTATGGGGGTTTCCAGTATACAAGCCTCCTAAATAAGAACTGGTTCCTAAAAAAATCAGTTTTGGAAATTTCATGAAAATTTGATAATTTGCTGATACATTTCTAAGCCCCGTAACACCCTAAAAAAGTTAAATATGTTTACGAAATGAAGCCAGAATAAAGAGGACATATTGATAATGTGACTTACTAATTTTTGTCATGTGACTTTCTTTTTTAAGGGTACAAACACACACAGCATATACGCAGCAGATATGCAGCAGATACGCAGCAGATTTGATGCTGTGTTCAGTTATTTAGATCTAATCTGCTGCGTATCTGCTGCGTATCGCAGCATTAAATACGCAGCGTATATGCCGTGTGTGTTTGTACCCTTAGAAGCAAAGAATTTCAAAGTTCGTAAATTGCAAAATTTTCAAATTTTTCATTATATTTTGATGTTTTTCACAAAAAACACACAAGACAGTGACCAAATTTTGCCACTAACATAAAGTACCATATGTTACGAAAAAACTATCTCAGAATCGCTAGCATATGTTAACCCCTTAAGGACCGGGCCTGAAATGGCCTTAAGGACCGGAGTAAATTTTATGAATATGACCAGTGTCACTTTATTCATTAATAACTTCGGGATGCTTTTACCTATCTGGCTGATTCTGAGACTGTTTTCTCGTGACATATTGTACTTCACATTTCTAGTAAATTGGAGTCGATACTTATAACAAATCTTTATGAAAAAAAACAAAATAGCATGAAAAATTGTGAAAAAATGCATTTTTCCAACTTTAAAACTTTTCTGCTTATACAGAAAATGGTTATATCACATAAATTATATATTAAATAGCATTAGCAACATGTCTATTTTATGTTGGCGGCATTTATTAAACTATCTTTCATTTTTTTTAAACAATAGAAAGCGTAAAACATTAGCAGCAAATTTCCAAATTTTCGGTAAAATTTCAAAATCAGATATTTTTAGGGACCTGTTCAGGTTTAAAGTGTATTTGAGGGGACTGTGTGTTAGAAAGCCCCACAAAGCACCCCATTTCAGAAACTGCACCCCCCAAACTCTGCAAAAGCATATCCAGAAAGTTTTTTAACCCTTTAGGGGAGTCACAGAAATAAAAGCTAAGTGTGTAAGAAATTTGAAAATTTTTATTTTCTGTGCAGAGATTTTATTGTAATCCAATATTTTTCATAATTATGACCCTATTACCAGAGAAATGCACCCCAATAATTATTGCCCCGTTTCTGCAGTTTATAGAAATACCCCATATGTGGCCCTATTGCGCTATTTGACGCAACCACAAGCCTCAGATACAAAGGAGCGCCTAGTGAATTTCAATGGCTCCATTATATTTGGTCATTTCTGACTGTACCACTTCAGGTTGGCAGAGGCTCTGGGGTGCCAAAACCTAAAAAACACCCCTAAAGGGACACCATTTAGAAAACTACACCCCTCAAGGAATGTAACAAGGGGTGCGGTGAGCATTTGGACCCCACAGGTGCTTCACAGATTTTCCGAACAATGTGGCGTGAAAAAAGACAAAAGTATTTTTTACACTAAAACGTTGTTCTAGCCTTCAATTTTTTATTTTCACAAAGGGATAAAAGGAAAAAAAAGACACAAAAAGTGTAGCGCAGTTTCTCCCGAGTACAGAAATACCCCACATGTGGACATAAAGTGCCAAGCGGGTGCAGGATGAGCCTCCAAAGGGAAGGAGCGTTTGGAAGCTGGATTTCACTGGAATGGATTTCAATGGCCACATCGCATTTACAGAGCCCTCGTGCTGCCAAAACACTGGAAACCCCCCACAAGTGACCCCATTCTGGAAACTACACCCCTCAAGGAATCTAACAAGGGGGGCAGTGAGCATATGGACCCCACTGGTGACGGGCACAAATGTGGAACAATGTGACGTGAAAGTGAAAAATTTCATTTTTTCACTTTCACGGAACAAATGTGCCCGTCATCAAGGGGTCCATTTGCTCACTACACCCCTTGTTAGATTCCTTGAGGGGTGTAGTTTCCATAATGGGGTCACTTGTGGGGGGTTTCCACTGTCTTGGCAACACAATGGCCTTTTAAATGCAACATGGCCCCTCGAAATCCAATCCAGCCTCAAAAAACCAAATGGCGCTCCTTCCCTTTGGAGGCTTACCCTGCACCCGCATGGCGCTTTATGTCCACATGTGGGGTATTTCCGTACTCAGGAGAAATTGCGCTACACATTTAGTGTTTTTTTTACCTTTTAGCCCCTTGTGAAAATGAAAAAATCATGACAAGATTAATGATTTAGAGTAAAAATTTTAAAAAATTACACTAAATGTTGGTCTAGCCTTGATTTTTTTCCATTTCCACAAGGGGTTAAAAAAGAAAATGAACACAAAACGTGTAGGGTAATTTCTCCTGAGTACGAAAATACCCCACATGTGGACATAATGTGCCATATGGGCACAGGGCAAGCCACCAAAGGGACAGAGCGCCATTTAGAGGCTTGAATGGAGGATGGAGGCCACGTCTCAATTAAAAAGCTCCTGTGCTGCCAGGACAGTAGAAACCCCCGACAAGTGACCCCATTCTGGAAATTACACCCCATAAGGAATCTAACGAGTGGTGCAGTGAGCATATGGACCCCACTGGTGACGGGCACATGTGTAGAACATGTGCCGTGAAAATAAAAAATACCATTTTTTTCATTTTCACGTCCCAAATGTGGCCGTCACCAGGGGGCCATATACCCGCTGCCCCCCTTGTTAGATTCCTTATGGGGTGTAGTTTCCAGAATGGGGTCACTTGTGGGGGGTTTCTACTGTCCTGGCCGCACAGAGGCTTTGTAATTGCATCATGGCATCCTCTAATAGGAATGGCGGCCATACCTACTTAGCTGGGGAAAAAGGGACAATTCTAATTTATTTGGGGGTATTAGGCCAATTATTAGTTTATAAGGTTGAAAATGACAGGTGTCCATCAAACTCAACCTGTGTTGATCCAGAGGAAGGCAAAAAACCCTTGTGAGGCAGACGACAGTAGCCTCATCACAGGGGAAAATTCCTTCCCGACTCCATAATGGCAATCAGAATAATCCCTGGACTAACGTTACCCCTGAAATAGGAATAAGGGACAGAATTTAGAATATGTAGAACCCCAATGACGTGTGGTACGCCTGGAAGCGATCCAGTATGCAGAGGCCGGGGCGATCAGGACAGGCGTCACACTGGAAAATGGTGTCCTTCCTGATCCCCCTGTTACGCCACACTCTGCACTTCTTCTGGGGTCTCCTGTTCTCCAGTGTGGGGGGCGTCACCTGGAAAATGTTGCCCTGGTGCGATACGGGGTCCTTCATATCCAGAAGCGCTGGGTCCGCTCCATGGCTGCTAAATATTAGGGCTCTATTACTACTTCTGATATGTTCGGATCGTGCCGCAAGCTACAGTAGCTCAGGCAGCGAGGGAGCGGAAGAGGGGGTGCTGGTATAAAAGTTATCACCGTACAGGTGGTGACCTTTATCCAGCAGTGGGAAGATCAGTTCCCGGACGATCTTCCCACTTGTTCCGAGGATGGGGGGGGGGGAGGGGTCATCTGGGGGCTGGATTCGGGTGTCCCTTCCTTCATACACTCTAAGGGTACGTGCACACTGCGGAATCGCGACAGATAACCCTTCGTGCATTCCACAGCTGGCACCCACCGGCGGACTGATGCGGGCGCACGTCTCTGTCCGTGTCATAGACTCCATTCTATGCACGGGCGGATTCCGCTCTCTGTCCAACGTATTCATTCTTTGGACGGACGATGGAATCCGCCTGTGCATAACATGGAGTCTATGACACGGGTGGAGACGCGCGCCTGCATCAGTCCGCCGGTGGGTGCCAGCTGCGGAATGCACAAAGGTTTATCTTCGCCATTGCGCAGTGTGCACCTACCCTAAATCTGTAAGTGTACCCTGAGGTACGCTCACAGAGTTAGTAGAATTTTACGCCATACCGTGATATCTTATTGGGACGGTACTGGCGGAAAAGACGTGTCTGGGAGGCAGCATACACTACGCTACCCCCAGACACGTCATTGGAGGATGAAGATGAATGGAGGAACGAAGGATCCCCCCCATTCATCCTCACTGGCTGTTTCGGTGTCGGAGGCAATAATAACGTATCCCTCTGACACCGAAAACACCCTGGGGACCATCTTTATACGGGGATTGGTATATGGGGTATGTAGTGGTGTAGTGTCAAACTTTATTCAATGTAGTGTAGTGTGGTGTAATGTAGTGTTTTTTAACAGTAAGTATAAAAAAAAAAAAACTACGCCAAAAATGGTGTTGCTGATAAATGCAGCACTTATGTGCGGCACTTATAAGCAGACCGTGGCAGTAGGATAGAGAAAAAAAACACCCTACGCCAAAAAGGAGGAGTTGCTGATTAGCAGCGCACTTTCGTGCGATGCTGATCAACACTCAGCGGCAATAGGGTGCGGAAAATAGAAAAAAAAAATTTGAAAAAAAAAAAAAAAACTTTATTACATACTGAACATCCCTGTAGCTTCTGATAAGTGTATTACACATATCAGCCGCTAGAGGGCAGCAGAGCGGAAAATCCCGAAAACCCGACGCTGGAGCCGAAAATAGCCGAACGTGACGTCACGGAAGAAGCCGAAGACCCGAACGAGACCACGAGGACGCCGCGAACCCGGAAGACGCCGATCAGGACCCCAGGAAAGGTGAGTAATGTACGAATACCTGCTCTGGACCCCTCAGCTACCTAGCTGAGGGGTCCGGAGCAGGTATTTATAACTTTTGGGGACTTTGATCGCCGTGAACGGCCGGCCGGTAGCGGCCGGCCGTTCACGGCGATCGGGCCGGTGGCACCTGGCCACCATTACTTTTTACAGTAATGGCGGTCGGTGCCGTCCTCGGACAGCACCGACCGCCATTTTTTCCGGGTCATCGGGTCACCGATGACCCGGAAAGGTTCCGATCGCCGCTATTGGCTGATCTGAACTGATAAGCCAATAGCGGCGATCGTCGGCATGGGGGGGGTTAACAACCCCCCATGCCGACAGGGAGAGATGGCCTGCAGTGTATTTCTGCAGGCCATCTCTCCCGATCGCATGCGGCCGGTCCGCGGCGCCCTCTTAAAGGACCCGCATACCGGTACGTCATGGGTCCTTAAGTGACAGTGATCCATGACGTACCGGTACGACATGGGTCCTTAAAGTGTCACTGTCGTGATTTTTTTTTTTTGCAGAAATCAATAGTCCAGGCGATTTTAAGAAACTTTGTAATTGGGTTTATTATCCGAAAAATGCATTTTTATCATGAAAAAGCAGTTTGAAGCTCTCCCCCCTGTCTTCATTGTTCTCCTATGGAGAGAGCTAAAGAAAAGACCAAAACAGGACAACAAAGAGTTAATCTACAAATCCCTCACCCGTTATCTGTTCTGACCATCACCAGTGACCTGTCTGAGCTCAGATTACAGCTGTCACCCAGCTCCGTGCCTGTAATCCTCTGTTATCTGCTTTCTGCTGCCGGCTAACTCCCTCCTTCCTCCTCCCCCCTCCCCTCTCCCTAGAGCAGACAGGGGACGTCTCCTGCAACAAGTCACAGTTTTCTGATTTTTCAGAGTGGATGAAAAAGAGGAAGGAGGGGGGGGACCTGGGAAAAGGCTTTTTACATGCAGATAATGGCAGATTTGGCTAATAAACCCAATTACAAAGTTTCTTAAAATCGCCTGGACTATTGATTTCTGCAAAAAAAAAAAATACGACAGTGACTCTTTAAGAGGTTAAAGCATCACTGAGCTATAAGCGCATAAAGTGAGACAGGTCAGATTTTGAAAAATGAGCCTGGTCATTAAAGGGGTATTCCCCCCAAAATCTTTTTTACACTATGTAAAAGCCCACCCCCAGTTTCACATATGGGCCAATACAAGTTATGATGTGTTCTGTGTCCTTTTGCTGCTTTTCCTGTCTCCTCACCCAAGTTGCAGGCAGAGAATGAGCTCAGTCCAATCCACCCCGACACGCTCCCTCTCCTGGCCCCCACCCTCTGAGTCGGAGTCACGTATCCTCCCTCCCTCCCTTCAATAGGCTGAAGTGAGGACACCTGACAGCCCCTGCTGCGAAGTCTATCTCCACCTCCCTCAGTCTCCTCACTGTGTCGCCTGGTCTGGTCTTGTGCTGATCCGGGTCCCTGGCAGCTGTCACTCCCTCCACTGTTTCTTTAGTCTCCTCACTGTATGTAGCTCCATCCTCAGCAGCTCTCCCCCCTCCTCCCCCCATGCTGATAACTTTCTTCCTCACTGTGTATCTCGGTCTGGGCAGCTCTCCCCCTCCCCCTGGCTTTTATCTCTCATTCTCTGACTGAAGCCCCAGACTCTCTTTCATTTGCATAAAGCTGTGGCTGTTAGAGACTGGACTGCAGGAGACCAAGGGAGAATGAGAGTGAGAAGCATGGGTCGGGGGAGGGGGTGTTTGCTGTCATGGACAGAGCTACACAGCCCAAACAGTGATCCTGCAGCAGGGCTGGGAAGGGTGTCAGCTGTCAGAGAGACCTGGCCAGGAGCTGCTGCACATCAGTCTCCCTCTCTGACTGCTCTATGGCAATGATACCTAGCCCCCCTTCCCTCATGCAATGTAGTAATGAGGAGCAGTTGGCAGAAAAGCTAAGAGAAGAACTGCATGATGGGTAATGTAGTTTCCTGGCCGGCGCCATCTTGGATATAAAGAGGCCTTTTAGAAAAACTTTTAACCCAGGAATGTCAGCAGCTAGAAAGATGGGGGACGGCTCAAAACGCTCAGGGGGACTTGGTAAGTGAGACCAGTTAGGTTTGGGAGCATTTCATTTTTTAGCCCTTGGGGGGAATACCCCTTTAAGGCCCAAACAGGCTTGGTCCCTAAGTGGTTAGGAAATTTCTGCATTAAAAGTCTCCCTGGACTGCTTTGAGTATACCGGGTCTAAGCTGTTGTCCCCTTCAAGCCGTAACTGAACAAAATCGCCAGGGTTTATATCTCTGAGGATTCTGTCCAGTAGAGAATGAATGCCCTCGTGAACGGAGGCAACAGCACCCACAAACGATTGTATGCGGTCTAGATTCACAAATCTAAAGTGATCAGTATACTCAACAGCATCAAAACCATTTAGGTTTCTCTGTCTATGAAAGAAGTGTTCCAGTATAGCAGAGTTATCAGCACCATGAACAGCGTTTTCTGACTGTGTGCAGTTTTGTTGTTGTTGTAGGTCTGTTTGGTGTTCTGTATTCTCACTCATCCTGTTAACCATAAATGCATTACTTGGGCCTTCTAAAGGGTCGCTATAATCTTGTGTATTTTGTTGTTGTAGTAGTGTTGGCTGGTGTGTATTCTGCTCACTCATCCTGTTAATCATACAGGAATTACTTGGGCCTTCTAAAGGGTTGCTATAATCTTGTGTATTTTGCTGTTGCAGTGTAGCATCCTCCCCAGTGTTTGATTCACACAGTTGTGGTGTACTGCTGTGTGTTGATACAGATACCCTGTTAGTCCTATGACCAGTCCTGCTCATTCTGACACATGAAGCTTTTTTAGATTTAGCCAGGATTTTAACAGTTCGTTTTACAGCCCTCGATCTTTTAAGACGAATCGATTTCTGCTTGTGAATTTTATTCGATCCGCCACCGTCCATGCCTAGTCATAAGGGTTGGTGCGGACTTCTCAGAAACAAAGTCTCAGGGATTATTAGACTGGTCTCCACTAGAGAAACCATTTGATGGTGTAATTCTGCTAATTGTATTTGGAGGGTGTGGCTGTGCATACTCATACTCAACTCCGTATATCGTTGCAGTATATATGATAACCGACTGCGCAAATCAATAAAGTAAACGGTTAAATCACCCATTTTACTCATTAAACATAATGACTCTGTAGGCCATTGACCACGTTCAACACTAGCTGAACAAACTGAAAGCTTTGGAGTTCTCAGAACCAGACTCTCTGGCATTTTTAGTTTAGACGTTATTAGAGAAGTCATTTCTTGCCTCAGTTCAGCCATCTGCTTGATTTTGTTGTGATCTGGCATACAGAGACACAATATTGAGTATCTATTCAATATATACGTTAAGTGATTGCGCAAATCAATAAAGTAAATGCTTAAACCAGCCATTTCACTTAATAAGAATAATGATTCTGTCGGCCATTGGCCGCGGTTAACAGTAGGGGACCAAACACTACAAGCCGTTGCTGCGTTATCTGGTTGTGTGTTTAAAGAGTGTTCTGTATCACAAACCCTATTATTGTTTGGAATTATGGAGTGTTGCTTACCGGCGGTGTCTTGGTCTACTCTGATATCATCCAATTCAGGAATTCCGGGTAGCAGCATGGTTGCTATAGAATCATTTTGTTGGTTCTGTACAGGTTGCGCGGCGCTGGGCTCTTTTTCTGCAACATGTTTAAGAGGCCTCTTTTTGTGCAAGATGTTTTGAGGAGCCTTTCCATGCATGCTGCCAAATCTTGAAAGAGGCGTAGAAGTTTTACACGGCGCCATTACAACAGACATTGGGCTGAGGATCTCTGCAGGGGTCGGCATGTACACATGTCCCGCCATCGGTTGATTCGCTCCTGATGTCAATGCTTCTCTATGATTACTTCTGGTTATTATGCCTAATAGAAAGTGTAAGACAGTTTAAGACACAGAGAGACAGGACACAGCTCAAATTTATAAAAAATAAAAAAACACATGCCAGAAGGGGGATTCGAACCCACGCAGATACAAATCCATTGGATCTCAAGTCCAGCGCCTTAACCGCTCTGCCATCCTGACTTGTCAGTCATGATACAGCAGAGAAAGGATTCCCAAAAATCACAGACCCATACGTATTTACAAAACAAGTAGTGTATACATATATATTTTACTTACACGGCTGATTAGCAGTGGTAGACCCCTGCGTATCCCGCGTATGAGTAGAGGGATTAGCAAGCATAATCTCAGCAATTGTGTCTGATGTAGATTCCTCATTAAAGGTGAGTTTTCTAGGTTTAGTAAATTCCAACTCTGCAGAGATATTTAAGATAGCTGAAAATACACACTGTACCAGTCATCACTACATATTTTAAACAACAGTAATACTTTTTCCAATATTACCTTTTTTTTTAGAGCTAGAGACATCTGTACCACTGGATACCCTGTCACTCGCCACAAGCTCACTCACTTCTGATTCCAATCGATTTGCAATATCTGTGTAAAACATGGTGTACAAGCCAAAAAGACAGAAATGGCTGCACATCGCACCCATGGCTGACACGAAAGTTTAATTAGCTACATTTAAAACCAACATCAGAAGTTAGTATATAATTTGGCTAAACCATATTGCCTCATGTACCACGTGCAGGTCTTCTGATACACATGAGTCCCTAACCAAAAAACATCACTGTGCCGGTCAGCGACCGCAATCCCCGAAAAGCGTGCGCAAGCAGAGAAGGGGGGCCACGGATTGGCCCTGCAACCCCATTGCCACAGGACCAGACCCTAAAGGGCCCCCCCCAGTTCTCCCTCTCTGAACAGCTCGCACTCCTTTATAATAGATGGTAGATGAAGTGTCGGATCCTCGGGGTAGGCGGGGACCACAGGAGCCAGAATGACGGCGCTTCACGGCTTCAGGTTTAATGAAGTAAAACGATGAATTTTAATGGTCTCATAAACAACGCGTTTCGAGGCATAAATTGCCCCTTTGTCAAGTAGGAGAGACATAGTGTATCATAGGCAGAGGGTCCTTTATATATATGCCAAAGTATCTGTTTGGCAGGAAATTGTAAAAAAGGTGCCGCCCCCTGGGGTCAGAGGTGACTGAAACAGATCAAATCAAATGCTAACAATATACACTTGAATACAACATGATTACATTTGTTAAAAGTAAAAAAGACTCTTATGTGCATACAATCACGATTTCTATTATTTAAAATAAAATAAGATAAAAGTGACATCACAAAGGTCCGTATCACATGTTCATTTTTTTGGTGGTGATTTTGAATAAACTTTATTGTGTGCCACTTTTTTCTTTGTTGGTAGAGACATAACTTTATTTATAAGACAAATGATGAAAATCACTTGATCAGTTTTTTTGTGGTTTTGAATAAACTTTATTGTGTGCACTTTTTTCTTTGTTTGTAGGGGCATAACTTAATTTATAAAACAAATGATAAAAATCACATGATCGGTTTTTTTTTGTTGTTTGTTTTTTTTTTGGGGGGGGGGGGGGGTTTGAATAAACATAAATAATAAAATAAACAATAAATAATTAATATAAATATACATGTGTGCCTATGATAATGGGTAAGGCTAGGTTCACACTGCGTTTTCAGCATCCGTTTAACGCATCCGTTTTTTACAAAAAACGCATGAAAAACGGATTGCAAAAAATGGATTCATTTGTGTGAATCCGTTTTTCCATTGACTTCCATTATAAAAAAAACGGATCCGTTTTTTTGGACGGACCAAAACGGACCAAAAAACGTTGCTGACCCTATTTTTCTGGACGTTAAAAAAAAACGGATCCGTTAAACGGATGCTGAAAACGCAGTGTGAACCTAGCCTAACCATAGATTAAGCTAAATAGGCTAAATGAGCTGGATAGGACTGAGTTAAAACTTTATTATGGATAGGTGTAAGGTGGTGTAAGGTGAAAGTATATTATGGCTGAGAGAATATATTAAAGGTTGATTTCGAAAGCTTCATTCAGGCCATTAGGAGACAATGTATCCAGTTTAAAGATCCAAAACATCTCGCATCTCTTTAATTTCTGGAATCGATTCGAAGCATCTGCGGGTATATGATCAATTGGGCAGATTTTGAAACCAGAGAAGTCATTGCTGTGGTGTATGGAAGCGTGTCTTGATACGCTATGTTTCATAAACCCTGTGTTTACATTATGACGATGTTTATTGATTCTTGTTCTCAGGGGCATTATAGTTCTCCCTATATACTGAAATCCACAGGGGCAGGTGAGTAAGTATACTACAAAATCTGTTGCACAAGTTAAGTGATGTTTTATAGGAAATTTTTCTTTAGTGATTTTACTGGAGAATTGCTTTGTACATATGATGTTCTCACAGCACTTACATCTAGGGTTATCGTATTTGTTGGTTTCATTTATGATGTTAGCATTTTTAGTAGGTATTTTGGTTGGACGCAGTTTACTGGGGGCCAGACAATTTTTGAGGGTTTTTGCCCTACGGTAAATTAACCTTGGAGTACGTGGGATCTCTTTTCTGAGGATAGGATCACACAGTAGAATCTTCCAATGTTTCTTGAAGAGGTCTTCCATTCTTTTATGGTTCGAATTGAAGGTAGTGATAAAAGCTAAATTAAACTGTTTGACTTTATCTTGTTCTACAGTTATTTTCTGTCGTGATAGTTGTAAACACTCTTCTTGCGTAAGATTATTAGTTCTTCTTAGAGTTGAGTCGACTACTTTTGTAGGGTAACCTTTCGCTGCGAATCTATTCCTCAAAATACCACATTGCGTTTCATAGTCACTATCTTTAGTGCAATTTTTTCGAATTCTCTTAAATTGACTGAAGGGGATGTTGTCCTTCCATTTCTTCAGGTGAGAACTATGATAATCCAAATAACTATTACTGTCTACTTTTTTGAAATGTGTTTTTGTGATGACTTTCTCTTTCTCTGTGCTGAGTTCTAGATACAAATATTCTACTTGGTCGCGGGAGTACGTGGCCGTGAAGGTGAGTCCCCAGGAGTTCTCATTTATGAAGCATCCAATATTTTATCGGATACAGGGTACTATGAAATACTAGACACAGACCCTACCCATACTTACCTCATGGAGTTAAAGTCTTTGGTCAATACAGCCTTTGAAGCCGATATTCTCACTGAAAAAGAGAAAAAATACATTATTCCGGATAATCCATCATTAGCGACCTTCTACCACCTACCAAAGGTACATAAGAACGAGAAAAATCCTCCAGGAAGACCCATCATTTCAGGTGTGATGTCAGTCAGCAGCAACCTGTCCCATTATGTAGATCTCTTACTTCAAAAATATGTGATCTCTCTCAAATCTTATTTAAAGGATTCTACATCCCTTATTAACACATTATATAATATTCCATGGCACTCAAATTATATTTGAGTGACTTTAGATGTATCTGCCCTTTACTCAAATATTCCCCACACTAAGGGTATTGAGTGCATTGCGGAGATCTTAGATAGAGATCCCACTATTCCCAAAAAACAAAGACAGTTTATTCTAGACAGCATTTTATACATTTTGACGCACAACAGTTTTCACTTTGAAGGGTTAATGTACAGGCAAACCCGAGGCACGGCCATGGGCACACGTTTCGCCCCAAGCTATGCTAACTTATACATGGGCCTCTTTGAAGAAGTCTTTATTTATTCCAATCCCATCTGGCTTCCGAAAATACATCTGTTCAAACGGTATATTGATGACCTCATCTTTATATGGAATGGTACAATCGATGAAGCAAGAAATTTTGTATCTTACCTAAACGAGAACTCCTGGGGACTCACCTTCACGGCCACGTACTCCCGCGACCAAGTAGAATATTTGGATCTAGAACTCAGCACAGAGAAAGAGAAAGTCATCACAAAAACACATTTCAAAAAAGTAGACAGTAATAGTTATTTGGATTATCATAGTTCTCACCTGAAGAAATGGAAGGACAACATCCCCTTCAGTCAATTTAAGAGAATTCGAAAAAATTGCACTAAAGATAGTGACTATGAAACGCAATGTGGTATTTTGAGGAATAGATTCGCAGCGAAAGGTTACCCTACAAAAGTAGTCGACACAGCTCTAAGAAGAACTAATAATCTTACGCAAGAAGAGTGTTTACAACTATCACGACAGAAAATAACTGTAGAACAAGATAAAGTCAAACAGTTTAATTTAGCTTTTATCACTACCTTCAATTCGAACCATAAAAGAATGGAAGACCTCTTCAAGAAACATTGGAAGATTCTACTGTGTGATCCTATCCTCAGAAAAGAGATCCCACGTACTCCAAGGTTAATTTATCGTAGGGCAAAAACCCTCAAAAATTGTCTGGCCCCCAGTAAACTGCGTCCAACCAAAATACCTACTAAAAATACTAACATCATAAATGAAACCAACAAATGCGATAACCCTAGATGTAAGTGCTGTGAGAACATCATATGTACAAAGCAATTCTCCAGTAAAATCACTAAAGAAAAATTTCCTATAAAACATCACTTAACTTGTGCAACAGATTTTGTAGTATACTTACTCACCTGCCCCTGTGGATTTCAGTATATAGGGAGAACTATAATGCCTCTGAGAACAAGAATCAATAAACATCGTCATAATGTAAACACAGGGTTTATGAAACATAGCGTATCAAGACACGCTTCCATACACCACAGCAATGACTTCTGTGGTTTCAAAATCTGCCCAATTGATCATATACCCGCAGATGCTTCGAATCGATTCCAGAAATTAAAGAGATAAGAGATGTTTTGGATCTTTAAACTGGATACATTGTCTCCTAATGGCCTGAATGAAGCTTTCGAAATCAACCTTTAATATATTCTCTCAGCCATAATATCCTTTCACCTTACACCACCTTACACCTATCCATAATAAAGTTTTAACTCAGTCCTATCCAGCTCATTTAGCCTATTAAGCTTAATCTTTGGTTACCCATTATCATAGGCACACATGTATATTTATATTAATTAGACATGTTTTAATTTTTTTATAAAGTTATGCCACTATAAACAAAGAAAAAAGTGCACATAAACAAAGAAAAAAGTGCACACAATAAAGTTTATTCAAACCCCCCCCCCAAAAAAAAAACGATCATGTGATTTTTATCATTTGTTTTATAAATAAAGTTATGCCCCTACAAACAAAGAAAAAAGTGCACACAATAAAGTTTATTCAAAACCACAAAAAAAAAAAAAAAAAAAAACTGATCAAGTGATTTTCATCATTTGTCTTATAAATAAAGTTATGTCTCTACCAACAAAGAAAAAAGTGGCACACAATAAAGTTTATTCAAAATCACCACCAAAAAAATGAACATGTGATACGGACCTCTGTGATGTCACTTTTATCTTATTTTATTTTAAATAATAGAAATCGTGATTGTATGCACATAAGAGTCTTTTTTACTTTTAACAAATTTAATCATGTTGTATTCAAGTGTATATTGTTAGCATTTGATTTGATCTGTTTCAGTCACCTCTGACCCCAGGGGGCGGCACCTTTTTTACAATTTCCTGCCAAACAGATACTTTGGCATATATATATAAAGGACCCTCTGCCTATGATACACTATGTCTCTCCTACTTGACAAAGGGGCAATTTATGCCTCGAAACGCGTTGTTTATGAGACCATTAAAATTCATCGTTTTACTTCATTAAACCTGAAGCCGTGAAGCGCCGTCATTCTGGCTCCTGTGGTCCCCGTCTACCCCGAGGATCCGACACTTCATCTACCATTCTCCATTCCCTGATCTCCTGGCTTGGGATCTCGGCATCTACCCTTGGAGCCTGGCTGCTACGGCTACTACCTCTCTCTTCACTGATAGTGCATACAGGTGTTGTGTTCTTAGCACAACACCATCAGGTGAGCAGTTTTATTATCAGCTTGTTCGACCTACAATCTGTTGTTTACGTTATCACCCTATGGCGCCCTTTCCACTTTTTTACCCGCACTCCTTTATAAGACCCACATGACCAAAATTAGCAGGATATGTCTGTGCTCACATGTCCGGACCTTATGTCTTCCCCATTCTGTGAGAGCAGCAATGGTAAGTGTAATACCATATCCATACTTGTGTCGTTTGGGGGCATCCTTCCCCGCCGGTGGTGCTGGTTGGGTTTTGGTGGGGCTTTTTGGGTCCGGTCCTGTGACATTGGGGTTGCAGGGCCATTCCATGGCCTCCCTTCCCTGCACGTGCACGCTTTGCGGGGGTGGTGGCCGCTGAACGACACGGTGTGGAGTTAGCACAGGGACCCGTGTGGACCAGAGGACCTGCGCGGTGGTATACGGGGCAATATGGCTTGATCAATTCATATACAGAAACTCTGGTGTTGATTTTTAATATAGGCCAAGCGGCATGAGTATCAGCCATAGATGGAATGCGCAGCCATTCCATTCTCTCCAGTTCGTATAAAACATGGTGTATTTAGCTTTATAGTTTCACACTCAATCACCTAACTGATCAACGGTATTTGTATGTATAGCTTCACTCATTTCAAAATCCAAAATGGTAGCTTTTGGAAATTAAAATTAAATATATGAATAATCACAAAACTTAGCAACGAATGCGTATACGTATTGTTGCAGCTCTCTCTCTATATGTATATACCTAATTCTGAGTTTGTAAGACCGTTGGTAAGGTTCATCATCTTAACAATATCATTCTGTTTCAATGTATTTTTATTACGTTTTTTCCATAATGTTTTTTTTACACTAACAAAGTAAAACAAACAAAATACCATCTTATTTGGTTAGTCTGTAACATCTTGTACAGTAACACATATGAAAGAATACAGTATTATCAAGTCATAATAACTCTTTAAAGCATTCTGGTGACTGTCAAATAAGGAGTATATTGACTTATGGGGTTTATAAATAAACTAGTAGGTTACTATCTGACAGTAGATGGTCAATTTAACAACTAACGAACAAATAGTAATAATAACAACAACAACAACCACATCCAACAGGTGAATACATACTTAAAGGTTTTCCTGTTTTAAAGGTTAGATTTCAGATAACGGTGGTGATAAGTTGTTAGTGATTTTGGACATGTAATTTAGTTTCCAAGGCGCCCAATTCGTATAAAATTTATTTAGATTATTGTTCCCTATCGCAATTATTTCTTCAAAATTATAACTCTGTTGAATTAGATTAGTCACTTCTTCCCTGGATGGAATGATCGTCTGTTTCCAATATCTGGTGAGTATCATTTTTGCGATTACTAATATTTTACTGACTATAAATCTATGCTTACTAGGTAATTTGTCAATTCCTATCAGTAACATTGTCAAATATGCATCTATTGGAGTTTGGGTTATTTTTGCTAGTAAATTAGAAATCATGTTCCAATATTCATTAATTTTTGGGCATTCCCATAGGATATGTGATAGATTTCCTGTATATCCACATCCTCTCCAGCATTGTTCTGGGCATGAGGGAAAAATATGATGGAGTCTATGTGGAGTATAGTACCATTGAAGCCATGTTTTGGTTATTGCTTCAATTTGGTTGACATTGGAAAGCGAGGCATGAGAGTATTTTAGCGCCAATTTCCACTCTATATTGGAGAAAGAAGTTCCCAATTCTTCTTCCCATATCTTATACGGGCCACATTTTTGGAAAATTAAGTATTCATCTAGTATATCGTATACTGCTTTAAGTCCTTTTACCTTTGATATTAAGTAAGCCAATAGTTGTGGGCAACATTCTGATGGAATTGGTCTATGGGAATGCACAAATTGTTTCATTCTAAGGTGTGTAAACACCTCTCTAGGAGGTAGTCTATGTTTAGATACCAGTATAGGGAATTCTATGATATTAACCCCATCTATGATTTGGGACATAGTAGTAATACCTTTTTTAATCCAAATTGAAATATCTATGTCAGAAATACAGTTTGATATCAGTTGTATTGGGGTATATTTCAAATATATATTGGACATCTTTTTGCTAGATTTTTGTGCTTGATCCCAACAATACAAGCTTGTCCTCGAAAGAGGCGATATGTTATTAGGAATTTGTATATTCCAAAACTTGTAAAATAGCATAGTATACATATCTTGATTTTTTTTTTTATCTTTCAATGTCGACCCAGGGTAATATTTCGGATGACTTCCAGTATCTTAGTTGTGACACTAGTGTCGCTATATAATATCTCCGTGCGTCGGGTAATCCTATACCACCCGCCAATTTATGTTTAGTTAGTAGTGAATAAGCTATTCTGGGGGGTTTGTTCTGCCATATATATCTAGAGAGTAGAGCTCTAATTTTAGAGAAAAAGGACAGGGGAACTCTTATAGGTAGGTTGCTATATAAATATAACAGTTTTGGTAATAACATAATTTTATAGGACGCTATTCTTCCTAGCCAGGAAGATTATATTTTTTAAAATCGTACTAGATCTTCATGGAACGTTTTCAAGAATGGGACATAGTTGGCCTTGTATAGCGTTTTCATAGAATTTGTAATATTTATACCCAGATATTTAATACTAGATTCTTGCCAATCAAACCTATATCTAGCTTTAACCCCTTAAGGACAGAGCCAATTTCGATTTTTGCGTTTTAGTTTTTTCCTCCTTGTGCTTAAAAGGCCATAGCACTTGCATTTTTTCACCTAGAATCCCACATGAGCCCTTATTTTTTGCGTCACTAATTGTACTTTGCAATGACAGGCTGAATTTTTGCATAAAGTACACTGCGAAACCAGAAAAAAATTCAAAGTGTGGTGAAATTGAAAAAAAAAAGCATTTTGTTTATTTGGGGGAAATGTGTTTTTACGCCATTCGCCCTGGGGTACAACTGACTTGTTATATATGTTCCTCAAGTCGTTACGATTAAAACGATATATAACTGTTGGGCATGGGCCTTTCAAAAAGATCAATCTTGATCAGAGAAAAATAATCCAAAGGACTTTTATTTTACTCCACAAAAATAATTCACATGACAGCAGTCAGCTTGCTGCTTTCCACCTTGTAACATAGTACAAAACTTCACAATCCACCCAATCATTTACACCTGATGGGGTTTTATACCCTTGTCAACTCCCACAATGCTTTGCACATTTTCCTATAAAACCCCTGAGTGTCTGCTGGTCTGCCTCTTACATGGTCAGAGCACACACCTTGCTGCAGCTGCTCCAGGCAGGTAAGTTAAATGAAAATACACAATTGTTATAATGTTACATTTCACATTACAGCACTTTTACTTAGTTTTAGTACATTGTTCCCTGGTGGCAATACCAGAAATGAAAGGGAAAAATGAGAGCATTAGGTGGCCAGCCTAATGAGAAAAGCAAAGCAAGGAACAAAAGAACCATTCACACAGGTGGTTTGTCAGTCCAGGGAAATTCATGTACCAACACAAAGTTTACAAACATAAACAGTTTTTTTTTTAATTCACATCAATCTACTAACATCTTCACATTCCTCCCTCCTTAGAAGGAAGCTTGTCCTTCCTCAGACAACTCCTTTACCTCAGCACCATACCTAGACAAATGATCTGCATTCTGGTGCTTCTTCCCTGATCGATGTCTTATCTCAAACTTAAACGGCTGTATGGCTAAATACCACCTTGTAATTCTGGCATTCTTGTCTTTCATAGTATGGATCCAGGTAAGCGGGTGATGATCCGTTACTAAAGTGAACTCTCTCCCTAGTAAATAGTAACGCAAAGTTTCCAAAGCCCACTTAATGGCTAATCCCTCTTTCTCTATGGTGGAATACTTCTGTTCACGTGGAAACAGTTTTCTACTTACATAAAGAATAGGGTGTTCCTCACCATTAGTCTCTTGACTAAGGACGGCACCAAGTCCAACTTCTGAAGCGTCAGTCTGTACAGTAAATGGTTTGTCAAAGTCCATAACACTTCCTCTCTACTGGTCTTCTTCGTTAGGTCAGTCAGAGGGGCAACTATGTCAGCAAAATTAGGGATAAAGCGTCTATAGTATCCAACAAGACCTAAAAAAGACCGAACCTCTTTTTTTGTGGTTGGAACACTAGCTGATTGGATGGCTTGTACCTTTGAAATTTCTGGCCTTACTTTGCCATTACCAACAATAAACCCAAGGTACTTTGTTTCCTGAAAACCTAAAGAACATTTATGTGGATTAATTATGAAACCTGCGTCTCTAATTTCAGCAATTACTTTTTCCAAGTGATGTAAATGGTCTTTCCATGACTTGCTAAAAATTACAACATCATCTAAATAGGCAGCACTGTACTCTACATGGTTTTTTAGTAGGATGTCAATTGCTCTCTGAAAACTGGCGGGAGCACCATGGAGACCAAATGGCATTGTTCTGAACTGATACAGACCACTAGGCATCACAAAAGCGGTCTTCTCTTTTGATTTCTCATCTAGAGGAATTTGCCAATAACCCTTACACAAATCGAGGGTAGAAATGTAGGCTGCATTTCCCAATCTGTCAATGAGATCATCAATGCGAGGCATTGGATAACTGTCAAAACTAGAGATGGCATTTATTTTACGGAAATCTATACAAAATCTTATTGCTCCATCTTTTTTCCTGACCATCACTACAGGTGAACACCAAGGGCTTTTAGATGGTTCAATGACTCCCAATTTTAGCATTTCCTGAACCTCATTTTCTGCCTTAACCTTTAATTTTTCTGGTATTCTATATGGTTTTTGTCTGATCGGAGGATGATCCCCAGTATTAATTTCATGAGAAATTAAAGATACACGGCCAGGCTTACTGCCAAAAACATGTGAATTTGCCTGTATAAGGTTCTTTAGATCACACTGTTGCTCCATAGATAATTTAGGATTCATAGTTACATCCGACCACTCTGCACAATTTTTTAACAAATCATAAACCTCTTCAGACATATCCTGTGTGGAATCTGTAACCACAGTACAAGATGAGTTACTGTCTGAATAAACCTCTGGTTCAAGCCAACGTTTTAGCAAATTTACATGGTAGACTTTACTTTTTTGTTTTTTATCTAGGGTTTTAATTTCAAAGTCTACGGGGCCTGTTTGTCTAAGCACTTTGTATGGTCCTTGCCATCTGGCTAGTAACTTATTTTCACTACTTGGCAGTAAGAGAAGAACTTTATCACCAACTTTAATGGATTTATTCCTAGCATGTTGATCATACCATTTCTTTTGGTAATCTTTAGCCTTTTGGACATTATCATGGGCTATTTTAACTAGTTTAGGTAGTTTTTCTCTCATTTGTAACACATACTCCACCACATTTTTCTGATGGCCTGCTTTATCCTCCCAAACTTCTTTAATAACATCTAAGAGTCCTCTAGGTCGTCTTCCATATAATAACTCAAATGGGCTAAATCCTGTAGACTCTTGAGGAACTTCACGATAGGCAAATAACAGGAAAGGCAAAAATTTGTCCCATTGTTTTGGATTATTATGTATAAATTTTCTAAGCATGCTTTTCAGTGTCTGGTTATACCGTTCAGCCAACCCATCTGTTTGTGGATGGTAAGGGGTGGTTCTGAGGGGCTGAATACCAAGAAGTTGGTACACTTCTGACAGAAAAGAAGAGGTAAAGTTACTACCCTGATCGGTCAGTATATGCTTAGGTAACCCAACTCTACTAAACACATTCAGAATTTCCTCAGCCACTCTCTTAGCAGTAACTGTGCGCATAGGAATTGCCTCGGGGTACTTAGTACAGTAGTCTACTATGGTAAGAATGAAACGGTTACCTTTAGAACTCTTTTCAAGTGGACCAATAATATCCATACCAACAGTATGAAATGGTTCATCAATTACTGGCAATGGTATAAGTTCTGCTTTAGGAGGGATAGAAGCAGTATATTGGCATACTGGGCAACTACGACAATAAGTGGTGACCTCATCATAAACACCAGGCCAATAGAAGTGATAAAGCACCCTGGCCAATGTTTTTTTATAACCCAAATGACCAGCAATAGGAAGATCATGTGACAATTTTAAAATGTCCTTTCTAAACTTTTTTGGCACAACTAACTGTTGTACTGTCTCTCCTGTCTTCGGATGACAACATACCCTATACAGAATATTATTTTCAACAAGGAAATAAGGTGTAGTAGGTTGCCTACCATTGTTCTTAATCAGGTTACTGTTAGTTAAACCTTGTTCATATAAAGAACATAAGTCAGTGTCCTGTTTTTGCTCAGATGCAATATCAGGGTCCCATAGTCCAGCAACCATATACTTGCCTTCCCTGGAAAGTCTTTTCCTGAAGACATCCTGCTGCTCTGGAACACTTGGATGTTTGGCTGATGGCGGCTCCAAGATGTCATCATGAAATGGGAAAATGTCCTCCAAGGTCTCCACTTTCTTCTGCGTCTGTGCTTGCGCTCTTGTAGTCACAGCAGATAATTGGCCTTCTCCCATTAGCAAGTCTTTAAATCCCGGAGTGGTTCTGCCAAGGATTACTGGTACTTGTAGTTCAGGAACCACCACAGCTGGCATTACATAAGATTTTTCATCCAATTGTAGTTCAACATTTGATGTGGAGTAATTCTTTGTATCTCCATGAACACATGTAATGGGTACTTTAGGAAACTCTGTCTTACGGGTTATCAAATCCTCCTGTACAAGACTTAGTTTGCTACCGGAATCAAGCAAAGCTGTCAGGAACTCACCTGACCTGGCTCCTGCGGCGTCTTCCCCGGCCTCTGCTCCGGCGGCCGGCTCGAGAACGCGCCGGAGCTCCGCCCGCCGGAGCAGAGTGACGTCACGGAGACCCGACGGCGTCCCTAGTAACCGGGGGCGCCGCGGTCTCACGTGACAGTCAGTCAGCTGACCGGGCAGTGCAGCTGATGCGGCTCGTGCAGGCTGAGTGGCAGATCGCTCTGCCACTTGGTCTGCAGCACCGCAGCTGCAGTGATTGCTGGATCAGGAGACCGGACCAATCAGTGTCTGGTCCGGGCTCCTGGTCCAGTATAAAGTAATGTGAAAGCCAGCTGGTATTTGCTGGCTATTAGTTGTTCTGATCCCAGCTCCCCTTGTCCTTCTCCTGCGTATCCCGTCCTAATCCCTTCTGCCTGACTGCTCGTGTTCTGACCTCTGCCTGACCTCCGACTATCCCTTGTATTTCGATTTTGTACTACGTTGCCTGTGTGGTTTGACCCGGCTTGTTCGACTATTCTTCATTGTGTTTGTCTGTCCGTGCTGTTCTGTGTTTCACTTACGCAGTGTAGGGAACGCCTTCGTGGTTGTCCGCGACCGTTTAGGGTCGGCCGAGGCAATTAGGCAGGGCCAGTGGTGGGTTCAGATTCAGGGCCCACTGTCTCTGTCCTGTCTGTTCTAGCCGGTCCTGACAGAATAGCCAGCCCTTACCGCCAATTGCCTCATGGACAACCGAACAGCCCTGACTAACATTGTGGACCAAATGCAGCGACTCAACACGATGGTTCAGGAGCTCGCTGTAAGGGTCCAAGAACAGGAGACGGCACCCCGGCAACTCACGGTGACCTCCTCCACACCTCCTGAACCACCTGTTCAACTTCCTGATAAGTTCTCGGGGGACAGGAGGAGATTCCGTGCCTTCAGAGAGGGGTGTAAGCTTTATTTTAGGTTACGCCCTACTTCATCTGGGGATGAGGTTCAGAGGGTGGGCATCATCATGTCCCTCCTCCAAGGACCACCACAGGAGTGGGCATTTTCCCTACCATCTGACTCCCCTCACCTACAGAGCCCCGACCAGTTCTTTTCCGCCCTAGGTCTATTGTATGATGACCCTGACTGTGCAGCTAACGCTGAACGACAGCTGACTGGGTTGAGACAGGGCCGACGTCCAGTGGAGGAGTACTGCTCAGAATTCCGGCAGTGGAGCACTCTCTCCACGTGGAACGATTCGGCTCTCAGATATCAGTTTCGAGTGGGTCTCTGTGACAGACTGAAAGATATGTTGGTGGCATACCCTACTCCTGACTCGCTTGAGGACAGCATGACACTAGCCATCAGGGTTGACCGACGACTCAGGGACCGACAGAGAGAGAAGGGTACCCCTGACCACCCTAGAGCCCCTGTATCACCGCTCTCACACCCCAAATCCTCTCTCCCTGTCTTACCACCACCCGAAGAGCCGATGCAGGTGGATGCCACTGATGCTAAAGCCCGACGCGCCCATCGCCTGCAGAATAATTTGTGCCTTTACTGCGGTAAAGCGGGACCCCAAGTTCGGCAATGCCCTTCCAGGCCAGGGCCACCGCCGGAAAACTTCAACGCCTGAGAGATTGTCGAAGGGGTCTCTCAGGCGCACAGGTAACCTTCAAAAATAAGTTGTTGTTACCAATTTCTTTGTCTGTGGGGAATAAAAGTATTAATGGGTACGCCCAAGTTGATTCTGGATCCGCAACCAACTTTGTTAATCCTATGTTTTTTTCTGGTTTGGAGGTATGTCCCCTGCTGCTCCAGCGTCCTATTAATGTCACTGGAGCAGATTCTGCCCCTTTTGCCCAGGGAAGTGTACGTTATGTGACACCGTGTCTTGAGGTCAAGGTGGGGTCTGTCCATGTGGAAAGACTCGACTTCTTACTCATGCATAACTTGTCATCTGACGTGATTCTGGGGTTGCCCTGGTTGGAGACTCACAACCCTGTCTTTGATTGGCCCAACAGGGAGCTGGTACGATGGAGGCCTGGATGTGCCTCCCACTGTAATGCTGTGTCTCTTGCGGAATGTTCCTCCGGAGAGGGGGAGGTTCCGGAATTTTTATCAGACTATGTTGATGTATTCGACGAAAAAGCAGTAGAAGAATTACCACCACACAGACCATATGATTGTGCTATTGAGCTACTTCCTGGGGTCAAATACCCTCGAGGTCGGATTTTCAACCTGTCCTGTCCTGAGAGGGAAGCTATGAGGGAATATGTAAAAGATAGCCTGCGTAGGGGTCATATACGTCCATCTTCTTCTCCCATGGGGGCGGGGTTCTTTTTCGTTGGGAAGAAGGACGGGGGTCTCCGTCCCTGTATTGATTACCAGGAGTTGAATAAGATTACGGTTAAAAATCAGCACCCCTTGCCATTAATTCCTGACCTGTTTAACCAAATCATAGGAGCTAATTGGTTTTCCAAGGTAGACCTGAGGGGAGCATACAATTTGATCCGCATCAGGGAAGGTGATGAGTGGAAGACCGCATTCAATACCCCAGAGGGCCATTTCGAGTATCTCGTCATGCCCTTTGGGTTGTGCAATGCTCCGGCCGTCTTCCAGCATTTTGTCAATGATGTTTTTCGGGAGTATCTGGGACGGTTTGTTGTGGTGTACCTCGATGATATTTTAATCTTCTCCCCTGATTGGTCTTCCCATGTGTTGCACGTCCGTACGGTAATGGAGCTTCTCAGACAAAATAATCTGTATGCCAAGTTGTCAAAATGTCAGTTTGGTCTCCAGGAGGTCTCGTTCTTGGGTTATAATATTACTTCCCATTCGTTTAGTATGGACCCGGTCAAGGTGGCGGCCATAAAAAATTGGGAAAGACCTACCAACCTGAAGGCCTTACAAAGGTTTTTGGGCTTTGCCAATTATTACCGGAAATTTATTAAGGGCTTTTCTATCATAGCTAGGCCCCTTACCGACCTAACCAAGAAGGGGGCAGACCTCGTACACTGGTCCAAAGAGGCTCTTGAGGCGTTTGACACACTTCGGCATTGCTTCTCAGAGGCTCCAGTACTGACTCGAGATTTCGAACGCCCGTTTGTGGTTGAAGTAGACGCGTCCGAGGTGGGGGTGGGGGCGGTCTTGTCACAAGGGTCAGACACCCTTACTCACCTACGGCCGGTTGCATTCTTTTCTAAAAAATTTTCACAAGCAGAACGCAATTATGACATTGGCAATAGAGAACTGTTGGCCATTAAGATGTCCTTTGATGAATGGAGGCACTTCTTGGAAGGGGCCAAACGTAAGGTCACTGTACTCACTGACCACAAAAATTTAGTTTACCTCGATACTGCTAAACGTCTTTCTCCCAGGCAGGCCCGGTGGGCACTGTTCTTTTCTAGGTTCGACTTTGAAATCACCTATCTACCCGGTTCTCGTAATATCAGAGCTGACGCCCTCTCCCGCAGCTTTGATTTTGAAGTTATGCCCGAAAACCATGTCGATACGATACTAAAACCTGGTGTTGTAATATCGGTTTTGCAACCTGACTTAGTGACTCTCGTCACGCAGTCTCAGAGTATGGCTCCCCATAACACTCCTGAGTCTCTCTTGTTTGTACCGCCGAATCTCCGTCTCCGAGTATTGGAAGAGATTCATGGTTCTGTGTTGGCAGGGCATCCTGGTATTGCTGGAACTAAATATCTGCTGTCACGTCATTTCTGGTGGCCAACATGGAGCCGAGATGTTAAATCGTTTGTGGAAGCCTGTGAGGTCTGTGCTCGATCCAAGGTTCCCCGTAGTCTACCGGAGGGGTTGTTACACCCGCTGCCGGTCCCTGCGAGACCTTGGACGCACTTATCCATGGATTTTATCACAGACCTACCACTATCTAGGGGTAAGACGGTCATTTGGGTAGTGGTGGATCGTTTTTCTAAGATGTGTCATCTTATTCCACTACGTAAACTACCCAGTGCTCGCTTATTAGCCACGCTGTTTGTCAATCATGTGTTACGCTTGCATGGGATCCCCGAGAACATTGTTTCTGACAGGGGTGTTCAATTTGTTGCTAAATTTTGGAGAGAGTTTTGTAGTAAACTGGGGGTCTCATTGTCTTTCTCTTCTGCGTTCCACCCTCAAACGAACGGACAAACCGAGAGGGTCAATCAGTCGTTGGAGCAGTTTCTAAGATGTTTTGTGTCTAATACCCAGGACAAATGGCGTGACTTCATTTCACTCGCTGAGTTTGCCTTAAACAACCATGAGCAGCGCTCTACCAGTATGTCGCCGTTTTTTTGTAATTATGGGTTTAATCCCAGATACTCGTCCGTCCACTCTGCCGAATCAGTAAACCCTTCAGCTGAAGAGATATTCTCGAAACTGTGCACAGTTTGGGCCCAAGCTCATCAGAGCTTGGTAAAAGCCCAAGAAACCTATCAAAAGTATGCCAACAGAAGACGCATATCTGGCCATCAATATGTTGTAGGTGAAAAAGTCTGGCTCTCAACAAAAAACCTGAAATTGAGAGTCCAATCAGGTAAACTGGCACCCAAATACATTGGGCCATACATGATCGTAGAGGTTATTAACCCAGTAACTTTCAGGCTTAAACTACCATCGTCCCTAAAGATTCATTCGGTTTTTCATAAAGCCTTGCTGAAAAAATATGTGCCACCAGTGTTTCCGTCACCTCCGCCTGCTCCGCTAGTCGTCCAGGGTGAACTGGAGTATGAGGTAGAGAGAATTCTAAACTCTCGGTGGGTGCAGGGTTCGTTACAATACCTAGTCCACTGGAAGGGTTTTGGACCAGAGGAGCGTACATGGGTGGCAGTTAGAGATATACACACTCCTCAGTTAATCCGACGATTTCATACCCAGAATCCGTCTAAACCCGGTCCAGTGGATAAGGGTCCTGAGGCCCCTCATAAGAGGGGGGGTAATGTCAGGAACTCACCTGACCTGGCTCCTGCGGCGTCTTCCCCGGCCTCTGCTCCGGCGGCCGGCTCGAGAACGCGCCGGAGCTCCGCCCGCCGGAGCAGAGTGACGTCACGGAGACCCGACGGCGTCCCTAGTAACCGGGGGCGCCGCGGTCTCACGTGACAGTCAGTCAGCTGACCGGGCAGTGCAGCTGATGCGGCTCGTGCAGGCTGAGTGGCAGATCGCTCTGCCACTTGGTCTGCAGCACCGCAGCTGCAGTGATTGCTGGATCAGGAGACCGGACCAATCAGTGTCTGGTCCGGGCTCCTGGTCCAGTATAAAGTAATGTGAAAGCCAGCTGGTATTTGCTGGCTATTAGTTGTTCTGATCCCAGCTCCCCTTGTCCTTCTCCTGCGTATCCCGTCCTAATCCCTTCTGCCTGACTGCTCGTGTTCTGACCTCTGCCTGACCTCCGACTATCCCTTGTATTTCGATTTTGTACTACGTTGCCTGTGTGGTTTGACCCGGCTTGTTCGACTATTCTTCATTGTGTTTGTCTGTCCGTGCTGTTCTGTGTTTCACTTACGCAGTGTAGGGAACGCCTTCGTGGTTGTCCGCGACCGTTTAGGGTCGGCCGAGGCAATTAGGCAGGGCCAGTGGTGGGTTCAGATTCAGGGCCCACTGTCTCTGTCCTGTCTGTTCTAGCCGGTCCTGACAAAAGCTTCCACATTGTGTCCATTAATCTTAATAGGCCGGATAAAGTCACTACAAGCAAAGAATGAGGCAGATGTTGGGCCTTTAGCACTTTTCTTAGGGCAAAACTTGGCCACATGTCCCTTCTCCTGACAGATATAGCAGACTCTGTCAGCAGTGACTGGCTTTGATGGCATCCCGGCTACTTGAATCCTTCCTCCAGAGATCATTCTGGGGGCTTTGTGTATACCAGCTATAGATTTGCTTATATCCTTCTTTGCAAGAATAAAGTCATCTGCTAAAGAAATCGCTTTGTCAGCAGTGTTGGGTCGGTGTTTCTTAACCCAAGCATTAACATCGGCTGGAAGAATCTGTTCAAGTATAATCACTTTACCAATCTGTTGAGGAGATTTAGTATCTGGTTTCATCCATTTCATATACAAATCTTGCAGATGGGTGAAAACTTCTCTTGGACTATCAGTGTAGCAATACTTGAGTTCTCTGAACCTCTGTCTGTAGGTTTCCTCACTGATGTCATATCGCCTTAAAATCATCTCTTTAACCAAGTCATAGTTATTTGCATCCTGTACATTCATGTGGCTATACGCCAGCTGGGCTTGTCCAGTAAGATATGGGGCCAGTCTTACCACCCACTGTTCCTTAGGCCACTGACAGGTACTTGCAATCCTTTCAAATGTGGTTAAATAAGCCTCAATATCATCCTGTGGAGTGAGTTTTGTCATATGAGGGTCTTTCCAAGGAAAGATAGTTACAGATGAAGGATGAGGAGGTGGAACTGTACGCTGTTCTTGTTTTAGTGTTTGGAACAATTCCCTCCAGCGTTCATCCTGACGTCGCAGCTCTTCATGATATCTCCTGGCTTCCTCTCTTTGTCTTTGGTCTGCTTCCATCTGCTGCACAGCTAGCCATTTCATCAGGTCAGCAATGCTCTCAGGTAAAGTCTTCTCAGCAGGTTCAGCAACCTTTTGCACTGTTGGAGCAGCAGCACCCAGCACCTCTGCTTCCTCTTCAGGTCTGGTTTTAGGTCTGGCACCTTGACTTTCCATCTGTTTGAGCTTTAGCTTTCCTCCAGCAGTTTTCTTTGCAGATGCAGCTGGTTCTTTTGGCTTAATGCGCCAGGAACGAGTTTTATACATAAGTCTTTTCAATAAGAGTACTTGGAACAATACTCAAAAAAGTGATCCCACTTCTGACACCATATGTTGGGCATGGGCCTTTCAAAAAGATCAATCTTGATCAGAGAAAAATAATCCAAAGGACTTTTATTTTACTCCACAAAAATAATTCACATGACAGCAGTCAGCTTGCTGCTTTCCACCTTGTAACATAGTACAAAACTTCACAATCCACCCAATCATTTACACCTGATGGGGTTTTATACCCTTGTCAACTCCCACAATGCTTTGCACATTTTCCTATAAAACCCCTGAGTGTCTGCCTCTTACATGGTCAGAGCACACACCTTGCTGCAGCTGCTCCAGGCAGGTAAGTTAAATTAAAATACACAATTGTTATAATGTTACATTTCACATTACAGCACTTTTACTTAGTTTTAGTACATTGTTCCCTGGTGGCAATACCAGAAATGAAAGGGAAAAATGAGAGCATTAGGTGGCCAGCCTAATGAGAAAAGCAAAGCAAGGAACAAAAGAACCATTCACACAGGTGGTTTGTCAGTCCAGGCAAATTCATGTACCAACACAAAGTTTACAAACATAAACAAGTTTTTTTTTTAATTCACATCAATCTACTAACATCTTCACATTAACATGTATAACTTTTATTGTATTTGGTGGCCTGTAAAAAATTTAAACCATTGTCAACAAATATACGTCACTTAAAACCGCTCCATTCCCAGGCTTATAGCACTTTTATCCTTTGGTCTATGGGGCTGAGTGAGGTGTTATTTTTTGCGCCATGATGTGTTCTTTCTATCGGTACCTTGATTGCGCATATATGACTTTTTGATCGCTTTTTATTACAATTTTTCTGGATTTGATGCGACCAAAAATGCTCAATTTTGCACTTTGGGATTTTTTTGCGCTGACGCCATTTACCGTGCGAGATCAGGAATGTGATTAATTAATAGTTTGGGCGATTACGCATGTGGCGACACCAAACATGTTTGTTTATTTATTTATTTATTTATTTATCTACTTTTATTTATAACCTGGGAAAAGGGGGGTGATTCAGACTTTTATTAGGGGAGTGGGCTTTTTACTATTACCAACACTTTTTTTTTTACTTTAACACTTATACTAGAAGCCCCCCTAGGGGACTTCTAGTATAAGTGATCTGATCTCTCATAGAGATCTCTGCAGCATAGATATGCTGCAGAGATCCATGAGATAGGCGCTCGTTTACTTCCGGCTGCTGCAGCCGGAAGTGAACGAGTGCCGAGCCGGGGACGGCGCCATCTTAGAGCGGTCCCCGGCCGGCTTCAGAAACGGAGATCGCTCCCCCGGGATAACATCCCGGGGGAGCGATCTCCGCCACTAGACACCAGGGAACAGCTGAATTCGGTAATCGGATGCAGCTGTCATGTTTGACAGCTGCATCTGATTACTGTATTAGCGGGCACGGCGATCGGACCGTGCCCGCTAATACCTACGGTCCCGGGCTACAAACGGCACCCGGGACCGCCGCGGTTCAGAGCGGGGTCGCCGCGCGGCCCCGCTCTGAACGTCCTTACCGGCATCAGGGCGTAAATATACGCCCGATGACGTTAAGGGGTTAAGGTAATTTAAGGAGTCTGGAGATAAATTCAGCGGTAGAGCTTGGGATTTTGTTTTATTCAAACTATAGTAGGAGATGGAACCAAAGAGGGATAAAAGGTTCATGGTATGTTCTAGAGATATTTCAGGGTCCTACAGTGATAGTATGATGTCGTCTGCATAAAGTGCTATGGTATGTTGTCTATCTCCAGTGGAAATGCCTTTGATGTTTGGGTGGGATCTTATTGATTGAGCCAGTGGTTCCATGCATAAAATAAAAATTAAAGGTGATAACGGGCAACCCTGTCTAGTACCGTTATTTATCGTAAAGCTGTCTGACAGGGTGCCGTTTATGAATATCTGGGCTGACGGAGCAGAATAGAGGGCTTGGATTGCTGATAGGATCATACCGTTGAATCCCATTGTGCTCAGAGCCGAGAAGGCGTACGACCAATTTATGCGGTCGAACGCCTTCTCAGCGTCCAAGGCCAAAAGCACCGCTTGGGAGTTATTTTTTTTCTATATGGTGTATGATATTTAAAACTCTACGGGTATTATCGGAGGTTTGTCTGCCCTTGACAAAACCTGTTTGGTCGTTTTTCACCAGAGATGGTAGAATATCTGCCAATCTAAGGGCTAAGAGTTTGGCGTATATCTTAACATCACTATTGAGTAACGAAATGGGCCTGAAGTTCTGTGGTACGTCTGGATCCTTGCCAGGTTTTGGGAGGGTTACAATCATTGCTTTTTGATTTTCTGCTGGGAAGGATCCAGACGCAGCCGCTTCTTGGAAAAAGGACGTCAGGATAGGAACAAGGACAAATTTTTTGAAGTACTCGTTTGCCAGGCCGTCCGGGCCAGGTGATTTGCCGGATGGTAGTGATTTTATGACTGAGGTTATTTCAGAATCATTTATAGGTGAGTTTAAGGATGCTAATTGTTGAGGGGAGAGAGAGGGGAGATTTACGGAGTTCAAAAAGAGCTGAATATAATTTTGTGAGGGTTGTTTGATCATAGTATCAGAATGTAAATTGTATAAAGTTTTATAAAATTCTCTGAATCTATTCGCTACGTCTCTAGGGGCCGTGATTTTGCCTGTCTTATTTTTGTTCCATAAAAAGGGGATTTTTGTTTTATAATGTTGTTGTTTAAGTCTATGGGCAAGTAATTTTCCTATTTTATTATTATAGGCGTAAAATTTTGCCCGTTTTCCAAAATTGTTTTTCGAAATCTACAAACATTAAATTTCTTAATTTATTGCGGAGATCAAACAGATTTTTCTTATTTTGCTCAGTTTGAGATGTTTTGTTGAGAGATTCAGCTTTTTTGATATCTTCTAAAACTGTTTTTATCACCCTCTCTTTTGCTTTTTTCAGTTTACTGCCTAATTTTATAAATGTGCCTCTTATATAGGCTTTATGGGCGTTCCATAAAGTATTAATATTGGTGGAATTCCCTGAGTTAATTTGGAAGTATTCTTTCAGATGTTTCTCTAATACTTTAGAGTGAGTAGGGTGATTGAGTATGAAAATATTTGTACGCCATATATATGTAGGGGTTGTGTTATAATTCTCCTGTAGTTGTAAGGTTATTGGGGCATGGTCTGACCATGTTATTTCCCCAATCGTCGAAGAGACAGATTTGAGCAGTAAATTTTGATCTATTATAAATAAATCGATACGAGAATAGCTGTTATATGTATGTGAGTAGAACGAAAAGTCTCGCTCCGAGGCATGGTGAGCTCTCCATACATCTGAAAGGTCATTATTATGTAGGATTTTTGTTAGGTCTGATAGGCGTCTTTTTTCTGGGGCTGACGTATCCCAACCCGGGTCAGGAGGTACATTAAAGTCACCCATAATGATCAGATGACCTTGAGTGTGTTTTTTTTGTTAGTCTTAGTATTTTATTAATAAATTTTACTTGTCCTTTATTTGGAGCATATATCGACACCAAAGTATATGTTGTATTGTTGATCGATGCTGTTAACAATATATATCTGCCTTTGGGATCAGAGATTTCTGTGATTAACTTAAAAGATACGCTATTTTTGATAGCTAATAAGACACCTCTTGATTTTTTTGAGTGGTGTGAGTGAAATATGTAGGGAAATTGCGGGTGTTTTATGCGATGGGCATCTTCTTTTACTAGGTGTTTTTCTTGCGCTGTAAAAATATCACTGTTCAATTTCCTTGCCTCTTTCCACATACATGATCTTTTGTATGGGCTATTGAGGCCTTTGACATTTAAAGATACTAGTTTAATAACCATAATAGCATACCTTTAATAAAGCCATTTTGCTTATATCTAACCCTTTGTGTGGATATTTTGAGGTATTTATGGAATGCACACCTGTTGGAGAAACTAAAGTATGAGAACACATAACAATTATAGTTGTATTGCTCAGAGCATAACATACCTAATAATTTTTAGAAATATATAGAACATAAAAGCACAGCGAGGAGCCAACATTTCTAACGTTTATATATAGAACTTGGATAACATCTTAGCTATCTGAGATATTTAGTGAGTTATATTATCCTCAAGAGAGGTCCATAGAAAGGAAATGAATATTGTAGTGCCTTAGGAAAACTCTAACGTGAGTTATATGTAGTGAAACTAAGCAAGCCTCTTAAAACAACATATAAACAATGATGATCTTATCTATACATATAGAGTACGCTTTCTTGTTACTCCTTATCTATATGGTATCATTTTCTCAAGAAGTAACCATAGAGATATGTAATTATTTTAGGAGTTAAGATTACTTCTCTTAGGAGTGAGTTTTCCCCATTTTTTCTTAGTTTTGTTCGCCCTAGAGACGAACCAGCAACTTCCCATGGAGGAGGAGATTCAATGACTGGCAATGTCGATAGATCCGTAACAGCTGACCAGTCTGGAATTTCCATGTCTGTTAGATTTAGGGTATTAAGAGGTTCTGTTAGGTCTGAGTGAGATCTAATGGTGAATCTTCGGCCTTCAACTGAGAATGTGAGACCAAAAGGAAAAAGCCATCTATATTGTATATTTTTTGATCTTAACCCCTTAACGACATCGGGCGTAAACTTACGCCCTCGTGCCCTGGTACTTGGCGCATCAGGGCGTAAATTTACGCCCGATGTTTTCCCGATCGCGGGGAAGATGGCCTGCTATAAATCATAGCAGGCCATCATAGCTTCTCGGCACGGGGGGTGGTTAACACCCCCCGTGCTTACTATCGCCGCTATAGGCTGATCAATTCAGATCAGCCAATAGCGGCGATCGGAACCTTTCCGGGTCATCGGTGATCCGATGACCCGGAAGAAAATGGCGTTCGGTGCTATCCGAGGACGGCACCGCCCGCCATTACTGTAAAAAGTAATGGTGGTCACCGTGCCACCGGCCCGATCGCCGTTCACGGCGATCGGGCCGGTGGCACGGCGATCAGAGTCCCACAAAATAAAAAATACCTGCCCTGGACCCCTCAGCTAGGTAGCTGAGGGGTCCAGAGCAGGTATTTGTACATTATTCACCTGTCCCGGGGTCCTGATCGGCGTCTTCCGGGTTCGCGGCGTCCTCCGTCATTCCGTTCGGTCTTCGGGTCTTTCCAGCGGTCCTCGTCGTCTTCTTTCGGCTATTTTCGGCTCCAGCCTCGTCATTTTCCGGAATTTGCGCTCTGCTGCCCTCTAGCGGCTGATATGTGTAATACACTTATCAGCAGCTACAGGGATGTTCAGAATGTAGAAAAAGTTTGTTTTTTTTTTCCAAATTTTTGTTTTTTCTATTTTCCGCACCCTATCGCCGCTGAGTGTTGATCAGCATCGCACGAAAGTGCGCTGCTAATCAGAAACTCCTCCTTTTTGGTGTTTTTTTTCTATATTCTACTGCCACGGTCTGCTGATAAGTGCCGCACATAAGTGCGGCATTTATCAGCAACTCCTTTGTTGGTGTCGGTTTTTTTTATACTTACCGTAAAAAAAAAAAACGTAAAAAACACTACATTACACCACATTACATTGAATAAAGTTTGACACTACACCACTACATGCCCCATATACCAATCCCCATATAAAGATGGCCCCCAGGGTGTTTTCGGCGTCAGACGCATACGTTATTATTGCCTCCGACACCGAAACAGCCAGTGAAGATGAATGGGGGGATCCTTCTTTCCTCCATTCATCCTCATCATCCTCATCATCCTGTGACGTGTCTGGGGGTAGCGTAGCGTACGCTGCCCCCCAGACACGTCCTTTCCGCCAGTACCGTCCCAATAAGAGATCACGGTATGGTGTGAAATTCTCCAAACTCTGTGAGAGTACCTCAGGGTTTAGGGTACGTGCACACTGTGGAATGGCGAAGGATAACCCTTCGTGCATTCCGCAGCTGGCACCCGCCGGCGGACTGATGCGGGCGCATGTCTCTACCCGTGTCATAGACTCCATTCTATGCACGGGCGGATTCCGTCGCCCATCCAAAGAATGAATACGTTGGACGGAGAGCGGAATCCGCCCGTGCATAGAATGGAGTCTATGACACGGATGGAGACGTGCGCCCGCATCAGTCCGCCGGTGGGTGGCAGCTGCGGAATGCACGAAGGGTTATCTGTCGCGATTCCGCAGTGTGCACGTACCCTTAGAGTGTATGTAGGAAGGGACACCCGAATGCAGCCCCCAGATGCCCCCTCCCCTCCCCCATCCTTGGAACAAGTGGGAAGATCGTCCGGGAACTTATCTTCCCACTGCTGGATAAAGGTTACCACCTGTACGGGGATAACTTTTATACCAGCACCCCCTCTTCCAGTCCCTCGCTGCCCGAGCTACTGTAGCTTGCGGCACGATCCGAACATATCAGAAGTAGTAATAGAGCCCTAATATTTAGCAGCCATGGAGCGGACCCAGCGCTTCTGGATATGAAGGACCCCGTATCGCACCAGGACAACATTTTCCAGGTGACGTCCCCCACACTGGAGAAAGAGAGACCCCAGAAGAAGTGCAGAGTGTGGCGTAACAGGGGGATCAGGAAGGACACCATTTTCCCGTGTGACACCTGTCCTGATCACCCCGGCCTCTGCATACTGGATCGCTCCAAGGCGTACCACACGTCATTGGGGTTCTACATTATCTAAATTCTGTCCCTTATTCCTATTTCAGGGGTCACGTTGATCCAGGGATTAGTCTGATTGCCATTATGGAGTCGGGAAGGACTTAAGATAAAGCTACTGTCGTCTGCCTCACGAGGGGTTTTTGCCTTCCTCTGGATCAACACAGATAGAATTTGATGGACACCTGTCATTTCCAACCTTATAAACCAATAGTTGGCCTAATACCCCCAAATAAATTAGAATTGTCCCTTTTTCCCCAGCTAAGTAGGTATGGCCGCCATTCCCATTAGAGGATGCCATGATGCAATTACAAAGCCTCTGTGCGGCCAGGACAGTAGAAACCCCCCACAAGTGACCCCATTCTGGAAACTACACCCCATAAGGAATCTAACAAGGGGGGCAGCGGGGATATGGCCCCCTGGTGACGGCCACATTTGGGACGTGAAAATGAAAAAAATTGTATTTTTTATTTTCTCGGCACATTCTACGTAAGTGACTGTCACCAGTGGGGTCCATATCCTCACTGCACCCCTTGTTAGATTCCTTATGGGGTGTAGTTTCCAGAATGGGGTCACTTGTCGGGGGTTTCTACTGACCTGGCAGCACAGGAGCTTTGTAATTGCGACATGGCCTCCATCCTCCATTCCAGCCTCTAAATGACGCTCTGTCCCTTTGGTGGCTTGCCCTGTGCCCATATGGCACATTATGCCCACATGTGGGGTATTTTCATACTCAGGGGAAACTACCCTACACGTTTTGTGTTCATTTTCTTTTTTAACCCTTGTGGAAATGGAAAAAATCAAGGCTAGACCAACATTTAGTGTAATTTTTTTAAAATTTTTACTGTAAATCATTAATCTTGTCATGATTTTTTCATTTTCACAAGGGGCTAAAAGATTAAAAAAAACAATAAATGTGTAGAGCAATTTCCCCTGAGTACGTAAATACCCCACATGTGGACATAAAGCGCCATGCGGGTGCAGGGTAAGCCTCCAAAGGGAAGGAGCGCCATTTGGTTTTTGAAGGCTGGATTTGGATGGAATGGATTTCGAGGGGCCATGTTGCATTCAAAAGGCCTCTGTGTTGCCAAGACAGTTGAAACCCCCCACAAGTGACCCCATTATGGAAACTACACCCCTCAAGGAATGTAATAAGGGGTGAAGTGAGCATATGAACCCCACTGGTGATGGGCACAAATGTGGAACAATGTGGCGTGAAAATGAAATATTAAATTTTTTACACTATAATGTTGGTTTAGCCTTGAATTTATCATTTTCACAAGGGGTTAAAAGAGAAAAACACACACAATATGTGTAGAGCAATTTCCCCCGAGTCCATAAATACCCCACATGTGGACATAAAGCGCCATGTGGGCGCAGGGCAAGCCTCCGAAGGGAAGGAGCGCCATTTGGATTTTGGAGGTTGGATTTGGCTAGAATGGATAATGAACGCCATGTCGCATTTACAGAGCCATCGTGCTGCCAAAACACTGGAAACACCCCACAAGTGACCCCATTCTGGAAACTGCACCCCTCAAGGAATCTAACAAGGGGTGCAGTGAGGATATGGACCCCTTGATGACGCGCACATTTGTGCCATGAAAGTGAAAAAATGAAATTTTTTACTTTTACGTCACATTGTTCCACATTTGTGCCCGTCACCAGTGGGGTCCATATGCTCACTGTGCCCCTTGTTAGATTCCTTGAGGGGTGTAGTTTCCAGAATGGGGTCACTCGTGGGGGGTTTCCAGTGTCTTGGCAGCACGAGGGCTCTGTAAATGCAACATGGCCCTTGAAATCCTTTCCAGTGAAATTCAGCTTCCAAAAGCCAATTGGCGCTCCTTCCCTTTGGAGGCTCGTCCTGCGCCCCCTTGGCACTTTATCGCCACATGTGGGGAATTTCCGTACTCGGGAGAAACTGCGCTACACATTTTGTGTCTTTTTTTTCCTCTTATCCCTTTAAGAAAATGAAAAATTTAAGGCTAGAACGACGTTTTAGTGTAAAAAATAAATTTTTATTTTTTCACGCCATATTGTTCGGAAAATCTGTGAAGCACCTGTGGGGTCCAAATGCTCACCGCACCCCTTGTTACATTCCTTGAGGGGTGTAGTTTTCTAAATGGTGTCCCTTTAGGGGTCTTTTTCAGGTTTTGGCACCCCAGAGCCTCTGCCAACCTGAAGTGGTACAGTCAAAAATGACCAAATATAACGGAGGCATTGAAATTCACTAGGCGCTCCATTATATCTGAGGCTTGTGGTTGCGTCAAATAGCGCAATAGGGCCACATATGGGGTATTTCTATAAACTGCAGAAACGGGGCAATAATTATTGGGGTGCATTTCTCTGGTAATAGGTTTATAATTATGAAAAAGCAAAAATTATGAAGTTAATTTGTTTTCCCTAAGACCCATTGGCATCACAACGATAGGGGTATTTTCGCCCCTGCGAGCCCCTGGGACGAAGGAATATTTAATGAACATATAAACTTTAATAAATTTTTCCCCAATAAACCCCTCCCACAGGAAGTATAAATAGGTTCTCCTCCCCACAATCCTCAGTCAATCAACAAGAAGAAATCAAGGGTAGGGAGTCTTGTGGTGCCAATGGGTCTTAGGGAAAACAAATTAACTTCATAATTTTTGCTTCCCTTGCGTCCCATTGGCATCACAACGATAGGGGAACTAGCAAGTATCATCCCCTAGGGTGGGACATCCAGAACAGCAGCATCAAGCACTGATCTGGCAAACGCTGTTCTGGCAGAAAGTCTAGCATCCAGCCTGTAATGCTTGACAAACGTAGAGGTAGACGACCACGAAGCAGCCTGAAAGATGTCTTCCAAGGAGACCGAAGATCTTTCTGCCCAGGTAGAAGCTACAGCTCTAGTCGAGTGTGCTCTAGTGAAAGATGGTGGAGATTTACCAACTGTAGAGTAGCATGATTCGATAGCTTCACAGATCCACCTGGAAATAGATGGTTTAGAGGCCTTCTTCCCCTTGTTCTTCCCCGAGAAAAGGATCAGCAGGTTTTCTTCCCTTCTCAAAGGATCCATCCTGTTCAAATAAATTCTTAGGGCCCTAGGCACATCTAACAGAGAAAAATCTCTCTCCTGCGATGGATCTGAAGGTGAGTATGTCGGAAGATTAATGGGCTCATTAATGTTCCTAAATGAAGCCACCTTTGGGATAAACCCTGGCAAAAATCTAAGTGTGACTTTGTCCTCTGAAAATATAATGTATGGAGGTGTTGATCCTAGAGCTTGAAGCTCGCTCACACGCTTAGCTGAAGTTACCGCCAGAAGAAGAACGCACTTCAGAGTGAGGAATTTTAAATCCACTGACTAGTGGCTCAAATGGTGGAAGACATAACTGCTGTAGGACCAAAGAGAGATCCCAGGAGTCAATCTGTTTATTTAATCTTGGTCTTAATCTCATAATAGCTTTAACAAAGCTTTTCACTTCCGATATCTGGAACAGTCTGCACTTCAGATGGGCTGATAAGGCCGCAATCTGAACTTTGATGGAACTTGGAGATAGACCCTTATCAAAGCCTTCCTGGAAAAATTCCAGGAGTTGGGGAGTAGAAGGTTTATCTCCATCTAAGCCTTTAGAATTGCACCAGGATTGAAAAATTCTCCATATTCGGGCATATGATAGGTTAGTTGCATGGCTGCGGGCATGAGATAAGGTCTGTAGGACTCTGTCCGAGAACTCTTCAGGTCTTAATAAAGACCCTTCAGCCTCCAGGCTGTTAGGCTGAGGCTGGGCAGGTCCTGGCAAAGATGCTGATCCTGTGATATTAGATCTGGTACAATTGGCAGCTTCCAGAATTCTCCCCTGCTCATCATCATGAGTAGGGCAAACCACGATCTTTTGGGTCAGAAAGGCGTGATCATGATTACTGACGCTTGGTCCTGCCTGATCTTCATTAGGACCCTGGGAATCATGGAGATCGGAGGAAAGATGTATGCCAGCTGAAACTTCCACTGGATAGACATCGCATCCACCACCGTCGGGTTGTCTGCCGAGTATAGGGAACAAAAATTCCTCAGTTTGGCATTGCTTTTCGTTGCCATAAGATCTATTTGAGGGTATCCCCATCTTTGGGTTAGCTGGATAAACACTTTCCTTGAAAGCGACCACTCCCCTGGTATCGTCATACCTCGGCTCAGACTGTCTGCCAATGTGATGTGGATACCTCTTATGTGTAGTGCAGTCAGTTTCGTTATTCTGGGTTCTGCCCAATTGAATATTTGTTCTACTTCCCTGAGAAGTAGGGGAGATCTGGTGCCTCCCTGCTTGTTTATGTATGCAACACATGCAATGTTGTCCGTACGGATCCTGACAGCCATCTGTATTAGTTTCTGCGAAAAATGAAGAAGGGCTAGATATATAGCCCTTAGTTCCCGGGCATTGGATGGGAGAGCCGCCTCTTGGTTGTTCCAAGTGCCTGATACGGTCCTCTCTTCCAGGTGCGCTCCCCACCCTGAGCCTGACGCATCTGTGGTAATCGTTATCCACTGTGGTTCTAGTATGTCCGCTCCATGCTTGACCTGTCTCCACCAGGTTAGAGATTGGCGGGTTCTTGTGGACAGTATGTGAAGAGTGTCTAGATGTTCTATCTGTCGATTCCAGACTGTCAGTACCTCTGGAGATATCGCATGTGCCATAGTGCCCACGGAACAGCGTCCGCGGCTGAAGAGAGAAGACCTAAATATCTCATCAGAGTCCGAATCGAGACTTGACGTGGAGGGATCAGGAATTGAGCGCCTCTCTGTATGCGCATTACTCTGGGTGGTGAGAGGAACAACTTCATCTGTGATGAGTCTATGATGAAGCCCAAAAAATTTTTTCTCTTGGATGGTGTCAGATCTGATTTCTCCGGATTGATTATCCAACCCAACTGCTGAAGGATGTCCAAGACATAGTTCAGTTGAGCGCTCAGAAGAGTCTGAGTCTGGGCCATAATCAACCAATCGTCTAGATAGGGAATGATCTTTATTCCCTGTAGTCTGAATAGGACCATCATAGACGAGACAACCTTTGTGAACACAAAGGGGGCTGATGTTATACCGAACGGAAGAACTTTGAATTGAAGGTGACTTACCCTTCCTTGTTGGTGGACCGCAATCCTTAAATACCTTCTGTGTGCCGGCAGAATGGGAATATGAAAATAAGCGTCCTGCAGATCTATTGAGACCATAAAGTCTTCCTCCTGGAGGATGTTCTTTACAGACTTTATATTTTCCATCCGGAACTTTTTCTTTACCATATACTTGTTTAAGTATCGCAGATCTATAATAGTCCTCCACCTTCCTGATGGCTTGGGTACGAGAAATATCGGAGAGTAGATCCCTAATCCGACGACTTCGGGAGGAACCTCTTCTAGAGCCTTGATCTATAGGAGGTGGAGGACTTCTTCTTCTAGGATAGTCTGTCTTGCTGAACCTAGTAGACGGGAGAGAAGAAATTTGGGGGGAAGAAACGCCGAAAAAGGAAGTGCGTACCCATTTAGGATAATGCTTATGACCCATGGGTCCTTTATTAATGTTATCCAGGCAGGGAGAAAATCGGTAAGACGTCCTCCTACTGGAGTACTTCTGGCGTCAAAAGTCTGGTTTTTTATTTGTATCTTTTTGCTGTTTTCCAGACCCTCTTTTATTATAATATTTGCTTCTCCCTTTAAAGTGGTACCTGGCTTTACCTCGTTGAGGAGATCTTCCTCTACGAAAGGATCCACGATTCCTTGTGTAGGACCCACTGGCAGAAGTTAAAGGCAGCGACTTCCCTTTTTTGTCCGAAACTTCCTCCATTAGCTTATCTAATTCCGAGCCGAATAGTCTACCCGGCTGAAATTCCATATTGCACAGCTGGAATTTTGAATTGGCATCCCCAGCCCAAGGTTTTAGCCATAGTGCACGACGAACTGCTGTCGACAAAGCCATAGATTTGGAAGCAAGTCTGGTCTCTTGGGATGCTGCGTCACAAAGAAAATCAATTCCCATGTTAATATTCTTGAATGAACGTAGGACCTTGTTCCTGTCCATTCCTGATTCAAGGTTTTCCTGAGCTTTCGCCAGCCATCTTCTAAGACTCCTAGCGACCTCAAAGGAAGATATGGCAACTGCCCCTTGGGCTGCTGCTGCCGCATAGGATCTTTTAAATGCAACCTCTATTCTTCTATCCATGGGGTCTTTTAAATTAGACCCATCCTCAGCAGGAAGAACAGTGTTCTTGGATATCTTACCTATGGCCGTGTCTACTTTTGGAGGCTCAGCCCAATCCTTGGATTGTTCCTCCTTGAGGATATACAAGGTTTTAAATCTTTTACTTCATTATCATCTTCGGAAGTAGAAGATGAGTCAGAATCAGAAGAAGATCCCACCTCATCAATCACCTTGTATTCAGACCCCTAGGGTTAAAAAAAGAACTATACTTTAGCATAGTGAATAAAGAGCCTGTAGGCCCTATTCTACAGATACTCACACGATGGGAAACAGAAGGGGAAATACTACGTTTAGTTCTCTTTTTATGACCGGAATGTTGACATACTTTGGTTGCCAGAGATTTTTCCACAAAATCTTTTACCCATATCACAACATCTTGAGTATCTGGTTCCCCAGTATTCTTAGGACGGCAGGAAGCACAACGTACTGTAATATATATACCACATAGTAAGATTTATCAACATAAACAATGGAACCTTAATGTTGCTAGAAGAAAAAAATATCCTACGATATTCATAGCCATCTGGAAGTGGAGTTTCACACTCTGCACAAATAAAGTGTTTGCGTTTAGCCGTTCTTTTCCCCGATGGGCTGGTTTCCATAGCAGACATCTGTAACATATACATATATATGCCTATAAGCAGTCTAAATGTAACAGGCCTAGCCTGAATGAGAGACTGCAATAATTCAATAAACCACTAGATGGCAGCAAAGATGGCAGAAAAAACACCCAAAAAACAGCTTGAATAGAACTAGAATACAGCAGCCGCTTAGGAATCAGGTATCAGGACCTCACAGAAGTCAGACCCGGTCTTACCTCTCCTGTGGTCCTTTAAATATGGATCCTGTGTCCCGGCATTCGGCACCCGTGCGCACTTCCGGGTATGACGTCATCACGTCGGCCACGTGATGCAGCCGGCCAATAGGAATCCGGGGGCTGGCTCCGAGGGTGATGACGCAAATCGAGTCATCGGAATACGCCGCCCGCATAGACGACGCGAACCGCGTCATCAGAAGCGCCGCCCCCAATGATGACGCGAATCGCGTCACCAAGATGGCGCCCGAACGCGGACGCCTAATATAGAAAAAGACAGAAAGACAGAGAAGAGAAGTAAGAAGGTAATGACCTCCATCTATCCCCAAGAGCCGGGCACTCCCAACCCAGGGGACAGACCAGTCTCCAGGGAAAAAAATCCCTAGGAAACAAATCTCATAAGAAAAGAGGGAGGGAGCAAGGTCCCCTGGGGCTAAGAGGAGACGAAGTAAAAAAAGACTGAGGATTGTGGGGAGGAGAACCTATTTATACTTCCTGTGGGAGGGGTTTATTGGGGAAAAATTTATTAAAGTTTATATGTTCATTAAATATTCCTTCGTCCCAGGGGCTCGCAGGGGCGAAAATACCCCTATCGTTGTGATGCCAATGGGACGCAAGGGAATATTGGATTACAATAAAATCTCTGCACAGAAAATTAAAATTTTCAAATTTCTTACACACTTGGCTTTTATTTCTGTGACTCCCCTAAAGGGTTAAAACACTTTCTGGATATGCTTTTGCAGAGTGTGGGGGGTGCAGTTTCTGAAATGGGGTGCTTTGTGGGGCTTTCTAACATACAGGCCCCTCAAATACACTTTAAACCTGAACAGATCCCTAAAAATATCTGATTTTGAAATTTTACTGAAAATTTGGAAATTTGCTGCTAATGTTTTAAGCTTCCTATTGTCTAAAAAAAATGAAAGATCGTTTAATAAATGCCGCCAACATAAAGTAGACATGTTGCTAATGCTATTTAATATATAATTTATGTGGTATAACCACTTTCTGTATACGCAAAAAAGTTTCAAAGTTGGAAAAATGCAGTTTTTCAAATTTTTTCACATTATTTGGGTTTTTTTCATAAAGATTTGTTATGAGTATCGACTCCAATTTACCAGAAATGTAAAGTACAATATGTCACGAGAAAACAATCTCAGAATCAGCCGGATAGGTAAAAGCATCCCAAAGTTATTAATGAATAAAGTGACACTGGTCATATTCATAAAATTTGTCTCAGTCATTAAGGCCATTTCAGGCTCTGTCCTTAAGGGGTTAAATGTTCAGTAAGAGGCTTTAGTATCCCCATTTTTGAGAGTGTAATTCGAGCTAAGTCCTGAAAGATAGATATGTTGGAATCTTCAAATGAGATTGATGTAGAGGACCTTGCTTTTCTCAATATGTCATCTCTAACTGTAGAGTTGAATAGGCGGCAAATAACATCTCTTGGTTGGTCTTGTGTACGAGGTCTTGCCTTCAAAGCTCTGTGGGCTCTTTCAATTTGTATCTCCAGTTCGTAGGAGTCCCCCAAGATCTCTATGAATATTTGTTTTAGTGTGGGTTGAAGAGATTCTGGAGGAACTGATTCCGGTAGACCTTTAATTCTCAGGTTGTTTCTGCGACCTCTGTTGTCTTGATCCTCCATCCAGTTGATTATTTTGTTAAGGTGACTTTGACATGTTGTAAAGTTCGAAGTGGAAGCTTCAGCGTATGAGATTAGTTGTGATTGAGTGAACTCCAGCTGCTCCACTCTATTCCCCACTTGTTTAAACTCATGTCTAAGGTCTTGGATTTCTTTTACAACAGGTTCCATTGCATTGGTGATTAACTTAGTCATAAATGATCTGGACACTGGAAGATCATTTGTAAGTTCCTCAGTATCACTGTCTGTTTCTCTTGGTGCTTCTTTACGGATTTTTGGAGCTATGTGTTTTTGATTAGAAGCCGCCATGTCTTTGGTTGGTGTTTGAAATGTTGATGGTCTTTCAATAGATTCTTCTGGTTTGTCTCGTTTACGGGGTGGACCAATCTTGCCCATCATTCATTTCCATTAGTATTGAATTGTCTAAGTTAGGTTACTCATGAGGGTAGCAGTAACATTATGTTATCATGCAATTTGGCTCCTCTGCTTTGTGCCTTATTTTAGGTCATATAAATCATGTTTTGGAGAAGTATCGCCAAGAACAGTAAACGTGTATAGAGTCCAGAACAAAAGATCTTGGTTTTAAGATATTTCAGAGGTGATAGCTTTATTAGTTTTCCAATCTGTTGTAATGATTTATAGACATGCAATATCTTTTTGGGACAGTAGATGGTGCTATAGATCCATTCATGTAGTTACTGCTGTGCATTTGTCATTTGCTCTGTATTCAGTCTGAGTCTTCCAGGTATGGATTGTTTCTATATTAAGGTCTCAGATTTGTTTATGTATTATAATATTTTATGCCCAATGTGCACCAGGACACTTAGTGCTACTTTTATTAGGGCTGTGAGGAGGAATATTCCCGATTAGTTTCCCCTGTGTTTGTTGCTTATATGTCTGCCTTTAACACTGCCACTGCAAATTCCTTAAAGTAGTCTGCACAGTGTGTGCTATTGTGCTCTGATAGAATTGTGAGTGGTAGAAGAGGTGATCGCTGGCGCTAGCCACTTTGTTCTTTTGTTGTTAATTGTC